>NC_044908.1:47621926-47734426 GCF_001633185.2 Quercus lobata | reverse complement strand
AATTCTGAAGTCTCTTTATCATCTTCACCTGAGGTCTTTGACTTGGTTGCAGCATCTGTCCAGAAACTGATTTCTGCAATCTGAGAAAGCACAAGAGAGAATGAGAATGCATTACACAATGGTCAAAATTTAATGAAGGCAATCAAAATGTTAAAAAGAAAGTTTACCTTAGCAGCATAATCATCTGTTAAATAGATAGCACCTGAATTCAGGTTAGAATGTGCTACTGGTGGATTCAGATCATGGTGCATATATTGAAGACAATAAGCTGTTCCCATAATAACCCTTATCCTTGCATTCCAGTCAAGATGTTCAACTTCTTTAACTGAAAAGACAGAAGAATTATTTTAGCCTCTCAAATATAAAGCCTCCAATAATTTACAAAATTTTCAAACATGCAAGTTACCGTAAATATAAGTTTAACAGTATTACCATGCAGATGCTCAAAGAGGGTTCCACTAGGTGCATACTCAAACACCATCATCCTAACAAAGGGTTCATCCTCCTCACAGTAGCCAATAAGATTGACAAAGTTCTTATGATTCAACCGTGACAATGTATCAATCTACAGAAGATCAAAAACAAGATACATCAATACACTGAGAAGAGAGAAAAAAAAGAGCATGAGATATAAGTGCACAATGTATCAGTTGCTGATCTTGAGTATTCCAGTGACCACAGAAAAAAGAGACCTTTTTTCGGTACGCTATCTCTGAGTTCTTTGTCCACTCTTTGGAAGTTTTAATTAATGTTGAAGCAACGGCAATCTCAACTCCACTGGACAGTGTTCCCTTATATACAATGCAACCATCAAAAGTATCAATTATATTGCTGAAATCTTCACAGGCTGTTTCCAGCTCTGGTCGATTCAACTTGGGCACCCCTGTATTTCATATATGCACCTGAATCAGTCTCACTTCATTAACTCAAAAGAACACAAGGCAACATATGCTTCTGTTTTAAAGAAATCAGCTAATATCTTATAGGCATATTTGACGAGCATTGGAATTCCGGGACTCCATATCATATGGAAATAGATTCAGAGAAGTTCCATACTCCAAAGCAGTCCACCATTGAAGATGGGAGTCATCATGATATAGTTTAAGTTTCAGTTTATTCTTTTTTCAATAAAAATTTTGACTTATGACAGTTAAATTAACAATGGTAGCTATTCCCATAATGAACCCACTGACCATTATGTTTTCTAAACTTAAATATCTCGGACATTCCTAATTATCCTCAATCAGCATTTTTAATGATGAAAGCCTTGGAGTTCACTTACTAGTTCAACCAATCTAATTTCTCCTATTCACAAACAACAATCTAACTTCACTTCAAACCAATGTGTAAGAACTCGCTAGATATTAAACCACATGACAATGGAATAGTTCCCCAAGCCAAATTAGATTGCAGTTATTTTTTATTTATTCTATTCTTGCTGGGTTTATTTGTCAAAGACTCAGTAAAAGAACAGTTTTTTTTTTTTTTGGGTTCTATTTTGTGTTGCAAAATCACCTGTTATGAATGCTTTCTGCAACTGTCCACTCAATCCAGTTTTCCAAGGACCTATGGTTGCCACTGCTTGGCTTCGGAACATGCAGAAAATAGCTGCTGCAAGAATGAGCAAGACAGCAACACCCGCAGTAATAATGATATATTTCCACGTATTTCCAGAGGTTCCACTATTAGAAGGCTTTTGATTGTCTGTATTTCTAGGAGAACCAGGGGTTTGGACTGGATGTCTGTTAGAATTTGAACTATTAGGATGAGCAGGAGAAGGCTGTGGTGCAGGTGGGGGAGATTTTTTCTTCTTTTCATTTGGTACAGCTGGGAAAGCCCCACTACTCCGCATAGTTGGAAGAGCAATGATTGGTCCAGAGGGTGATGACCCATCACTAGCAGGTGCAGCTGCAAGGTTACTGGATTGCTCAAGTAGCCTACGACGTGCAAAATTAACAAGCTTCTGAGCAATATGGACCATGTGTGGCTCAGATGAACCTGCTTAATGCAAGAAGCAAAATCATTTTGTGATTGAGAAGCTTAAATATCAGTATTTAATGAGCTAATATTAGCAAAACTGTTTCCACTCACTAGCTAGTTTATCGTAGCAACTGTCTCCATTTCCATGCGGACTGTCCTTTCCAAACTTAAACCTTGATGGAAAATCAAACAGTTTCAATAAAATAGAACAAATGTGAATAAAAACCAAAAGTAAGAAGAAAGGCAGTAAAATAAAAATGTTAATCCCATACAGTGACAAAGGCAGGACATGGAGATAACGCATAAGAGCTCCTTTAATTGGGATTATAAACGAATCTGCCTTATTGAATTGTTTTGAATTTCCATGCCCATTGCTGCCCAAGAAATGTAAAGAAAAAACAGAAAACTAGATTGTAAAACTGTAGACATTTCCGCATATTCAACTAGAGGACATATTTGTGGCTAATATTCCAAATGGTGGTGCATAATGTACTTATCATGCATACATCATTTGCAACTGAATTGCAAGAGACTTATATCTGTCCAGTGTAAAAATAAATTCTGCATGCTTCAGAATATCCTGCATCCTAATAGTTCCAGTAGCAGAATTTCATACTGCTTTACTTAGTGCCCAGTGCCCTTAGATAAACAGGCACAGATTAATGAGAGACTTAGATGTGATACAGGAACTCAAATCCATACAGAATAATATACATAAAACCCACACATTTTATCTCACTAAGAATATACAACTTTATATTTTTGAGACATAGACTATTTAACTATTTAATTATATCCTGTATGGGCTATTAGCTCATACTGAAACCACTTATTTGAATGGATCCTTTTGATCAATAGATTTCTGGCCTTAACTTTCGTAATGCACCACTAACTTATCAAATAATTAAAACAGCATCTGTGTGCCCCATTCTTCATTTAATTCTTTGGCAATGATGTGGCTGAGAGAAGTAAAACTAGTCACTTTAAAGAGCTTTACAAGCATCTTCTTTAATTAAAAAAATTCTCCATTTAATTAGAAGTTCCTCTACTAGGCATGAAGTTGATAGCACACATCTTGCAAGGAGAAGCAGTAAAAATAAACTAAAGAGTCCTGATCAACATGTGATGTGTAATGAAATAAATTAAAGGAGAAGCAGTCACATATCTTGCAAAGCACTAAAAGGGACAACAAGTTCAATGCAATAAATAATTTCTCACCAGTGTCCAAACTTTCGATTTACATAGTCGATGCCTGTGGCCACAGCAGCTGAAAGGTTATCATCAAATTTCAATTTAGAGAGCTTGTGGAGCCTTTCAAGTTCCAAAGGAATGCTGCCTTCAAATTTATTGTCGCAAAGCAATCTGAGGTATAAATGAATTCAGTCCAGGAACTTATAATTTATGCATCAAATACAGATTACATATGTAACAGTTAACTCACAAGCGTTTTAGTGACCGCATCCTGCCTATTTCTGCTGGAATAGTTCCCCTCAAGTTATTGTCTCTCAAGTCCAACTGCTCCAACTTTGTAAGGTCTGCAAGCTCTTTAGGAATGGCACCAGAGAAATGGTTCTTGAAGAGTACACTGTCCATATAAACAGAGGAAGTGAGGACCAGAATATCATAATGAGATTCAAAAGGCACTGCAAAATTGTCAACTATCAAGCTGCATAACAAGACCCTAGATTTATTGTCTATCATTTGAGGTAGCCCATATAACACAAGAATAATTCATTCATAAAATTTTCAAAAGCAAATATGAACCCAGACGTGTTTAAAAATGATTGAAGTCTCAATAAGTACCTTCTACACTATGACAATATATAACACAAGATGAACTTACATAAACAAAGAGTCATGCTTAGTAGAGGGCTCAAAAGACATGATTGAGCAAACATTTTAAAGATATCCTAAAGGCATATTATTTGCATTCTTCAACTTGCTAAAATTATTTAGGGCCACCACTTTGTAAGGTGAACACCATGAATACATATTTTTCCACTAGCTGACAACATTTATGTTCTATCTCCTCTCAAATTGCAAGTTTGAACATGCATATACACATAATGAACAAATTTCAGAGATGAAAATTATTTATTTTGTAAAAAAATGGCTTTGAAATGAAACACCAGCAAACTAGTGCAAGGGGTCCACAGTCCACACTAGAGAAAAATATCCAACTAAAGCGTACCAAACTTATCAACATGCGATGCAACAATACAGCACAGATTTTTCCTGCATATGAGTCAAACAAAAAAGACATATGCAAGTTCTACAAATAATACTTGACTACACAATACAAAACTCCACCCAGATAGCAACACTGAAATTTTAGCTACACAGCATTGTGAATGCTTACAGAGATCGTAAGTTACTTAGTTTCCCAATCTCAGGTGCCAATGTCCCCTCCAAAGAAAGCCCACTCAGATCCCTACAAGAAGTTAACATAAACACATTTAACATTAAAGCATTTAATTTTGTCATACTTCCATATTGAATCTAGAATTAAGGTCCACATTGTTGTCTATCAGACAATTGCTACAAAAGGAAATTAAATTTTCATAATAAAAGACCAAAACCATAATCATTAAATCCGTCAAAAAAATCTTCTGCAATGAAAAATCACACAATAGGGACTTACAGCACTTGTACTTCTCCATTGATGCAACAAACTCCCAACCACAAGCAAGGATCAGGGTCATCAGCATTCCAATTTGCAAGAGCACCATACGGATCATACTCTATTGTGGCCCGGAATTCCAACAAGGCTGACCCTGCATTCCAACTCCAATCACAACAAACATTAGACAACCAACATTTGGATTCAATACCATCATACAAAAGTGTCAAGATCGCCAATGCTGATTACCTTCATCATTAAGCGACCAACATCCCCGGAAACCCGAAAGAAGAACCAATGCCACGAAACACGAGAACTTCCATTTACCCCCCATTACTTGATTAACCAAATGCAGCAGTGGTGGAGGTCAGCCACAACGCTATACAACACACTATACAAAATCGCCAGGTTTTTTTCCTTTTTTATATAAAAACTCACCCCCACCAATATGATCCCAAACGCAGCCAATTACAAATTACAACTCCTTCCACACGCAAGCAAATCCTTTTAATGTAATTTTGAATGTGTTTAAATGTAAAACACTAACTACGCAACAACTATATTACAAACAGAAAAAATTCTAGGAGGCTTACGCATCCACCAACCATTTCAGGTTCTCTCATCTTTTTATATTTAATGATTGCACCTACACCATTCTCGTCAACAAGCGCATACCCCTGATCAAAACCTTATCCTATACAATTGCAGCTGCAAGTTTCAGAAACAAAAAAAAAAATGTACATTTCAATGAACCAAATGGGGTCCAGAAAAAGAGAAACTAACAGCACTAAAAGAATGAAACAAGGAATACCCTCTTGAGCAAGCAATGTAAGCAAAAAGAAAGAGAGAGAATTTATTATTTACCATAAAGATTGGAGCAAAAGGGTGCAAGGAATAAGTCTTTTTCTTCTTCTTTTTACTGCTCTTGTTGACGATATTAAAAATGCGAACTTTTTTTTTTCCTCTGTGCAAATAGTTCACCAAAAAAAAAGAAAAAAAAAATTGACAATGCAATGAATGAATGTTAGGAGTGGTGGTTGATGATAGGTGGGTGGAGATTGAGACACAAAAGGCAGCAAAGAAAAAAAAATATTTTTGAAATTTTTGAAAACAAAAATATTTTTTAGTCCTTCATTTTTTTTCAATTACTGCCTTTTTTTTTCTCTTATCTCAGGATGATCTTAGAGGACCCTCTCTTCGACCATCTTTGGGTCTCTCTCAGGGCTCTGTGCGTGTCTCTCTGATGATGTATCTTTCTTTATTTTTTTTCTTTTCTTTTTTTCGCTTTCTGGGCTTGTTTCCTTCTCTCTCTCTAACCCCACCAGCCACACCTCACCAGCTGTGTTCGTTAATTTTTCTTTTTTTTTTCTTGATTTTTTTTTTTTTTAGTAAATATCTTTGGTGGGTCCCACAAAGAATTAGCAAAAAATGAAAGGGACCCACTTGGAGTTAGATCGGCGGGAACTCAAAAATCGGTTAAGGCAAGGCATTTTGGGCGGAGTGGCAGGACTAGGAGAGAGAAAGAGAGATTGGAGTTTTTGGTTTGGTTTGGTTTGGTTTTGTTTTTTTGTGATTCACAAAGTGAATGGTGGTGAGGGCCCCCACTTCCGTTGTACTCGGACGCGCTTTTCCTTCCCCACATCTCTGTTTTTTAACCGTTGACTGGGCCCATACCTTTCTCTTTTGTTTTGCGTGCCTACCTCTTCTTTCTTTTGTCTCCCCTTCTGCCAATTTTTTTTTTAGTTTGTACTATAAAAAATAGAACTACAGACAGATATCTACTTTCACCACTCATTTTTTGGGCATGTGAAGTGTTTCAGTGCCAACACTAGCCCCCACTTTTGTTGAAACAAAACTATTGTCACCACTAATCATTGTAGTTTTAGTTGATTTGTCACAAATAGCGGAGAAAATTTTTAGTTTACACTGTAATATCAATAAAAATATTACATTGTTAATTTGCTCAAGTGTATAATGTAATGTAAAGTACTATAAGGAATATAAATATTACAGTGTGTATACATTTTGTTAAGTTTATAATGTAATGTAAAGTTCTCTTATAGCATTTCTTATTGATTTTTGTATAAGAATGGAGTTTGTGGACTTTTCTAATAAGAAGTTTTATGAAATATGTCATGTTCAAATGGTATTTGTTTTTTTATAAATTTTTTGAAAGCTCCTATTTTACACCATCTAAATTTGGAGACGTTTTAAATTAGCATGCACGTTTTAAAATTTAATTTATAATTTACATCACAACTATTACAACGTGGTTATATGCCATTTTTGTTTTATTTTGGTTCATAATATTCTTGCTATTATTCCATTTATAAAATGATTTGTGTGTATTGGGGGGGGGGGGGGGGGGAGATTATAATTGGATTTGATGTAAGGACTACATTTATATACTTCTAATATTCATACTCAATTATGAAAATTATGGGGCAATTACCCATTCTTTTTTTTTTTTTTTTTTTTTTTTTTTTTTTTTTTTTTTAGAAACAAACACACATACACACACAAGGGAGATGGAAAGGGGTTATAACACAAAGGTACACCACAATTTCACTCAAAAGCCATGGTAACTTGCCCCACCCTCCCTTAAAAATTACCACGACTTTTAAATGGAGTTATGGTGTGCCTTTATGTTAGAACCCCTTTCCCTCTCTCTTGTGTATATGGACGGACCTACATTAGGACAAAGGAGGGTCATCCCCCCCCCCCCCCCCACCATTTAAAAAAAAAAAAAGCTAGTATAAAAAAATAAAGATTTGCTCTTAAATAAATATATATATATATATATATATATTTGTCTCTTCTCCTCTAAAATATTTAGATATTGACCTACAAGAAAATAAATAAATAAATAAATAAAATTCATGCCCCTTTAACTACAAAAACAAAATAAAAAAAATAAATATGGACTAAACAAAAATCGCGCACAAAATAAAAAACACTTATTTTGTATGTTATATTTTGTTGATGTGTTTTATAATATGAAATGTTTAAGAAATACTTATTTTGTATGTAGTATTTTGTTGAATATGAAATAGATGTTAGTTTTTATTTTCATAATTTTTTTTTTTTGGTTTTAAGCTTTGCCCCCCTCCCCCAGGTACGAATCTTGGTTCCGTCCCTGCTTGTGTGTATGTGTGTTTGTTTCTCAAATATATATATATATATATATATATATATATATATATATGTAAATTATAATATTTCATCATTTAAGGACTAACTTAGAAGTAGCCTAAATTTAGAGAATGCAAATAATATTTTAACCTAAATATCATCACTATTGATAATAGTTACTGTAGGTGCTCAAGAATTTTTGCCTTTAGCTTTGGCTTTGGCTTGATTGCCTTGCCTTGCCTTGGCATGAATTCTTGTTGTCCCACATTGGAAAGATCTCTTTCCTCTTCATGGATGAAGGATGAAGAGTACCACTAGCTTGGTTAACCAAACTAGCGGTACTCTTCATCCATTGGTTCATGCCTTATAAGGCATGAAGAGGAAAGAGATCTTTCCAATGTGGGACAAAGGAATTCAAGCCAAAGGCAAGGTTAGGCAATCAAGTCAAAAATACTAAAGCCAAAGGCAAAGAATTCTTGAGCACCTACAATAAAAGGATCCTTTTATTGTAGGTGCTCAAAAATTTTTGCCTTTGGCTTTGGCTTTGGTTTGATTGCCTTGCCTTACCTTGGCATGAATTCTTGTTGTCCCACATTGGAAAGATCTCTTTCCTCTTCATGCCTACAATTACGTTATTGTTACAAATTTACTCTTATCAATTATTCATCTCTATTATTTCTACTAGCATGTAACTCATGCAAATGCAAGAATATATTTAAAATTGAACACAATTTTTATTATAAAAATATAAATAAGTAGTTAATTTTTTTTTTAAAAATCATGTAACACATACATACATATAGATACATTTAAAGCTAAACACAATTTTTATCATAAAAATAATAATTAGTCAAATTATTTTTCTAAAAAAGTAAAAGTAATTAGTTACATATTAAAATTCTTACCTAAATTTAATATTACTTATGATCATTTTTTTCCTAATTTTCATAAGATAGAACGTGTGTTGATTTTTATTGAGTATATGTGATTAGTTTTTTTTAAAAAAAACTATAATTTATTAATATTAGATTCTTATTTTTTTGCACTCATTAACTCACTTGGCATAAAGATTAAAAAATTTAAGTGAACACATGGCACAAACTTAAGTAGATAATTATGGTGTGGTTTCCACATAAATTTAGACACGTGGTGCAAAATTGGATTCTAACTTCAAATTCTAATTGAACTTTCTCTAAGTTTCGCCTAACTCTATATAAATATATATATATATATATATATATATACACACACACATACATACATACTAGTATGTAACCCATGTAAACGCATGAATGCATTTAAAATTAAACATATTTTTTTATTATAAAAATATAAATAATTAGTCTTTTTTTTTTCTTTTCAAAAAAGCATGAAACAAATTCATACGTATAGATACATTTAAAGTTAAACATAATTTTTATCATAAAAATATAAATAATTAGTCAATTTTTTTAAAAAAATAAACGTAATGAGTCACATATTAAAGTTCTTACCTAAATTTAATACTACTTATGATCTTTTTTTTTCCTAATTTTTAATAAAATAGAACATGTGGTGATTTTTATTGAGTATATGTGATTATTTTTTTAAAAAAAAAATAGTTTATTAATTAGATTCTTAGTATTTTGCACTCATTAACTCACTTGGCAAAAAAAAAAAAAAAATTAAGTGAACACATGGCACAAACTTAAGTAGATAATTATGATATGATCCTCACATAAATTTTGACACATGGTGTAAAATTGGATTTTAATTGAATTTTCTCTAAGTTTTGCCAATATATATATATATATATATATATATTCCATTACACTCATTGAATTAGTAATTCGAAATTTTATAAGAATAGAGTTTATGAACAATTTATAATTAAACATATCTTCACTTGGAGAATGACTTTTTTCCCCTTTAGCACAGAAAATGATTGTTTCTTTTACAAATGTACTCTCCTAATTTATTTACCAACCTCCATCTCTACTATTTATATTAACTAATTGAGACAGTTGTACTTGCATTTTGAAAATCAAAGGTATGATTTGTGAGTACAAATAGCATTATAATAATAATAGTAATATTAATAATAATGACAATCTTATAATAATAATAATAATAATAATAATAATAATAATGACAACAAAGATTCGAAGTATAGATATATTTGGGTAAACAAAGGGGTAAAAAAAAAAATTTAATAAAAGCTTGAATAATATTGTTTTTGTTATATTTTTTGTTTCCTCCAAGATAAGGTTACAAACAATAGTTAAAACCATTGTAATTCAGTGATTTTTTTACACTTTTTTATGAAAAGAATTAAGATTTAAATTCTCACTTCTCTTTTATAAATTGCAAGGGTTGAATTTTTTTTAAAAAAAAAAAAAAGATAATAGAAATAAATAAATAAAAGGCTACGATGAACGTCACAAAATAGTAAAGTTAATTTCCAATTTGATGATTAACCTTAAAGATATCTATTCAATGAGGTGAAAACACTACATTTAAAAGATAGTAATGGAGCTTACCAAAAAAAAAAAAAAAAGAAGATAGTAATGGAACGTGAAGCTTTTAAATAATTTAGTTTGGTTATGTTACCGTGCAAGTCCACGTGTAATGAATCTGTTGGTCCATTATAAAATCTGTTAGAGACGAGTAAATGGCGCTAAAGTATTGTTAGAGGTTTTTAAGCTTATGTTGATTCAATAAAATTTTTTACTTATATATATATATATTGTTTGATGATATTTTATTTTTGCAATTTAGCATTTTTTTATTAAAAAAATTGGAACAAAAGAAATTAAATCCGCCTTTCAAAAAAATAAATAAAAAAGAAGAAATTAAATCCTATTGACTTTTAGGTGAATAGAGAGTGGGCATTTTTGCTAACACACATCAAGGGTATACAATTACAATCATTAAATTGAAAATGACTAGAAACTACCACGGGATCAGGCTTGTGATATCATGTGGACACTTTTGGATGGTTAGCTTTCATAATAGCAATGGCGGGCCTTATTTGAGAAGAGTGGATACATTGTCTCTGTCTTGCACCAACATTAGAATTTAGATGTCTATTTTGCATATAGAAGTAAAGATTATGGCCAACGATTTCAATCACAATAATAAAGATTGACAAGCGGTCAAGTTTGTTAATTTCTAGACCATAAAAAAAATGAAAAATAACCCAATTGTTTAGAATATTGCTAAGAATATAATATTTTTTTATAATAATTGACTTGGATTGTTGTGAACCTATAGTTAAAGTAATATCACTTTTACTAAATTATCCACTAATACTACTTTTATTACGTGCCAATTATGACAAGCAGCTTAGGTTGTTACCTTTTTACAAACTAAAGGAAGTGTGTTGTTGGCAAAGTAGTATTCTCTAGTGTTTTTTTTTTTTTTTTTTAAATCATATTTAGGAAAGATTTATTTATATTTGTTTATTTAGTAAATGAATCCTACTCAAATTCAGGTTTAAGTTCAACTATTAATTATTAAACGAGTTTCGATTTAAGTTTATAATATTAGACTCATCACACACATTTTGCGCATGCAATAAAACTTTTATTTATTTATTTTTATTTAGTGTTATAATGTTTAAAAGTGATGTTGTTTTTTTAAAAAAAGAAAAAAAGAAAAAGAAAAAAAAAAGAGGTAAGATAACATGGAATAATATTTAAAAATGAGATAGAAATAGTGTCTTAAATTTTAGGAGAAATTATACTTTACCATCCTAAACTATGTACTAGAATACACTTTGCACCCTAAACTATCACACTTTGCACCCTAGTGTTACTTTTCCTATTATGTTTGACAGAATTATACTGCATGTGACAAGCACATACTTCTTGCTTAGGTAGAACAAACTTAAAAGACTGAAACATTCTTCTTCAAAATTAATTAAAACAAAAGCCAATTTTTTCCAGGATAAAGTTTCCCTACAATCTTGTTTGGAGGAACTCTCTCCAAACTATGATGTGTCAGCACTAAAAATTGACACCTGTCCAACCCAACTAAAGCTGAAATTCAAGAACTAACTCCCGTTAGTTCAAACGTTAGACCTTTCCATATCTTTTTTTATTAAAAAAAATAAAAACTTCTCACCATCATCACCTAAACCTAAACACTTTGTCCTCTCTCTCTCTCTCTCTCCCTCCCTCCAAACCTCTCTCATTCCGCCGTTCCCACACAACACCATCCACCAAAACTCAACCACTCTTCTGTCACCACCAAAATTACTTCAAAAAAAATTGCCACCACCAACCACCGAAACACACACAGACCTACCAAATCTAATCCAAACACCACCCAACTCCAACCCAAACTATGAACAATCACATCCAAATCCGATCCAAACTCTGAACAATTGCCACCCATATATGTAACCCCCAACCACCATCAACAAAATCCTTAAAAACACTAGAAACTGGATCAACCCCCACTTTGGATCAACCCAACCCAAACCCAAATCGGTCAAACAACCACCACTGGTCCATTACCACCATGACCCATTGCAAATCCATAGCCCAAAGCCATCGGCCAGCCCTAAACAACCCATCACAAACCCATAGGAAAAACACACATACCCATACTGGAAACAATCACATACCCATACCAGAAAAACAATCATACCGGAAACAATTGCATACCCGTATCGGAAAAATAATCTCATACCCATACCCAAAAAACTACAAAGAGCACCGGGCCAGAGAAGAGATTCGCTGATACCCAAATTGGAACAATTACGAATAGTTGTTGCTTCGCCGATCTTCGAAGATGCCCATGATCCGACCCAATCGCCATCCAAACGACAACCATGATGTGTACATGATGTGTACACATAAACATAAATTTCAAAATTTCTTTTTTTCTTCGTAAATGTTAAAATAAGTTTGGAGGGAGTAGCGCCAATAGAGAGGGAAGGGATTTGATGGGTGGCACGGTGGAGAGTGGTTGATGGGTGGGACCATCAGAAACAAGAGATAGATCGGGGGGACCGGTGGAGGGAGGATTAGTTGGGATTGAAAACGATTGAAAAAAAGGGAAAAACGGTCTGCAACAAAGGATTGAGATGGAGAAGGGGTTTGCGTTGAGAGAGAGAGAGAGAGAGAGAGAGAGAGAGAGAGAGAGAGAGAGAGAGAGAGGACAGATTGTTTAGGTTTAGATGATGATGGTGAGAAGTTTTTTTTTTTAATAAAAAAAGATATGGAAAGGTCTAACGTTTGAACTAACGGGAGTTAGTTCTTGAATTTCAGCTTTAGTTGGGTTGGACAGGTGTCAATTTTTAGTGCTGACATGTCATAGTTTGGAGAGAGTTCCTCCAAACAAGATTGTAGGGAAACTTTATCCTTTTTTCCACATCTCTATCTCGCATGTGTACCTCTCCCCAAATTCAGATTCTTCTCAAAACCTCAGGTCCCACCCACCTCACCCATTGTCCAAAGAGAAGGAAAAAACTAAAATATTCTCTTAAGTTGACTTTTTAATTTAGTTTTTGTTTTCATAATTAAGACTACCCCAAATTTTTTATTAAATCCCACCATCAATGTGATTGGATCCACAAAATGAATTTAATTTTAATTTACTCCCATATCAAATAAGCACAAAATGCACTGTATATAACTAAACTTGACGAATCTAGTTTAGGCATCAACAAAGCTTTCAACACTTGTTGCACATCAGTTTCCGAAAAAGCCACTCAGATCCTAGTTTCATGAGCAAAGAAAATAGCTTGAATAGCACAAAATGCAATTGTGTCAGCCATACCTAATAAGAAAGCTCCTCTAGAGCACATAGCAGTTGATGTCTTGATGACATTTCCTTTTTTTATTTATTTTTATTTTTTTGGTAAACGATAACATTTCCTTCGTCATCAAGTATATACATACCCAGCCATATGCATTCCAAAAAATCTTGCATTATAACAGCAGCAACCCAATTTACTTTATACCCCCCATAAGGAAAAGATTTTCATCTCACTTCTAGAATAGGATGCTACTGTTGTAATCCCAACCTTGCGATAGAAGCGTGTTGACATTGATAGCTTAGGTGGGTGGGACTTGAGGTTTTGGGAAGAGGCACACACGCGAGATAGAGAGATATGGAAAAAATTGGCTTTAGTTTTAATTGATTTTGAAGAATTGTTTTAATTGATTTTGGAGAAAGGTGTTTCAGTCTTTTAAGTTTGTTTCACCTAAGCAAGAAACATGTGCTTGTCACATGTAATAAAATTCCATCAAACATAAAAGCAAAAATAACACCGGGGTGTTAAGTGTGATAATTTAGGCTGCAAAGTGTGCATTTAGATAATTTAGGATGCAAAGTGTAATTTCCCCTAAATTTTAAGTTGAATTGAGAAGATAAAGGAAAAAACTTAAAACTTAGGAACAACAAATTGCTCTTGCAACTAGTTTGTGTTTTTTAATTTAAAATTATGAGAAATGATATGTCCACAACTTTTTCACAATATTTTTACAACAAATCCTAAGTGGCAAGTTGTTACTGGTTATTATTGTTGGGGCAAAAAAGTAATCTTAGTGTTAGGCTTAAATTTAAACCAATAAAAACTAACCACCTACGATTTGTTATAAAAATATTGTGGACGTAGCATCTCTCTAAAATTATTTAACTAAAAGATATGGGTACTTTAGAAAACTTAAGAATTTATGTGAAAGTATTTTACTATGCAAAATGTTGAAAACCAAACGGAGAATCCTCTTATTAATAGTAAGTATATAATATAAGATGTTTTTATGAATACACATTTTAACTTCAAATAAAATGAAACATGTACTTGCTGCAAAATATATTCAATATTCATTTCTCATTTATGAAAATTTTCATAGCTAAAATAGCTTTTTCAAACATACCTATAACAACAATATTTTGTTTCTGTTTAATTTATATAAATAAAATAATTATTTCTTCCGCAAATTATTTTTTCAAAATTACCTAAAAGAACACTATTTTGTTTTTGTTTGTGTACATTATAATTGAATAGTATCTTCTTTTTTCTTTTTCTTTTTTTGAGTTAAGGGTAGATAATCGAATTGTATCTAAAGGTGTTTCTTTGGTTGAGCTTATCATGAA
This sequence comes from Quercus lobata, assembly GCF_001633185.2. Lineage (NCBI taxonomy): Eukaryota > Viridiplantae > Streptophyta > Magnoliopsida > Fagales > Fagaceae > Quercus > Quercus lobata. The sequence goes on along the minus strand of NC_044908.1, from coordinate 47,719,605 downwards.
TTTGTTTTTTTTAAAGGTAAAGTAGGAAGTTTATCATGAGTCTAGTAGTAGGTCAAGTTAGTTTAATCCTCTAGTGTCTATTGTTAGTTGTTGATCTTTTTAAGGAAAAGTAGGAAGTTTATCATGGGTCTTGTAGTAGGTCAAGTTGGTTAATCCTTGTACTGTCCATTATAAGTTGTTGATTAAAAATAGGAAAAAAAGACATTTTCGATGCCAGGATTTGAACATGGAATCTTTAAATAAAGAATTGCCAATGTGCTACAAGGGATAGATTATTTAGAATAATGATAGGAATATAATATTTTTCATAATAATTGACACGAATTGTTGTGGTACCGGGCCTTGTAGCCCAAGTGGTACCCGGTTTACTTTGAAACCGTTTGCTCGGGGGTTCGAGCCCCCGCACCCGCATAAACAATTACCTATCAAAAAAAAAAAAAAAAAAAAATTGTTGTGGACATGAGGTTAGAGTAACATTATTTTTACTGGATTCACTACTAATCCACTTTTGTTATGTGCCAATTACGACGGGTCAGCTTAGTTTGTTGCCTTTGTACTAGCTAAAGGAAGTATATTGTTGGCAAAGTAGTTTTTTTTTTTTTTTTTCCTAAACAAAATTCATATTTAGGAAAGATTTATTTATATTTGTTTATTTAGTAAATGAATCGTGCTCAAATTCAACTATTAAACAAGTTTCAATTGAACTATATAATATAACATGTTTTTATGAATACACATTTTATATAACTTCAAATAAAATCCCTTCTCAAAAAAAAAAAAAAAAATAAAATAAAATAAAATTAAACACTTGCTTGCTGCAAAATATATTCAGTATTTATTATTTTGTTTTTTTTGTTTTTTTTTTTTGATGGGAAAATTTTTTATTTTGTTTGTATTATATATAATTGAATAGTAGCTTTTTTTTTTTTTTTTGAGGGAAGGGTAGATAATTGAATTGTATCTCAAGGTGCTTTTTTTTTTAGAGAGTTCCAACCTATGACGTCCGCTTCTAATGATACATCTTTATCATTTGACTAAAACACCAATCAATTTTTGGTGTAGGCAGGGATTGAACTCCAGATTTTTTATTCAACCATTAGAGACTTTACCAGTTGAGTTAACTGAAACTCACTCAAGGTGCTTTTTTGGTTGAGTTTATCATGGATTTTTTTTTTTTTTTTTTTAAATGAAAAGTAGGAAGTTTATCATGGCCTAGTAGTAGGTCAAGTTGGTTAAATTCTTGTTGTGTGACTAGTGTCTGTCTATCATAAGTTGTTGAGTAAAAATAGGGGGAAAAAATTATTTCCCTAGTAGTAGGTCAAGTTGGTTAAAGCCTTGTCGTGTGACTAGTGTCTGTCTATTATAAGTTGTTAATTAAAAATACGGGAAAAAAAATTTATTTCCGCTGCCAGGATTTGAGCCTGGAATCTTTAATCCAAAGAATTGCCAATGTGCTACAGCGGATATCTTACCATCATTTTACTTATCTTGATAGCATTTCCCAGCAAGCTAGAATCACAGACTATTAACAATCTCAATTAATTTAAAAGTTTGTGTTGCAAACAAACCAAATTTCAGTTTCCATAAAAACCTATGAACAGAGAAATGGAATGCCATTGCAGCATTACTAATTATCAATCCTATGGTTGATAGGTGCTATACCGGTTATGCACTCACACAGCAATGCCAAACAAAGCCAACCTCTCCAGAAACCGAAAAAGAGAGACACAAGGATGGCAGCTGATGTGGAACATAGAAGGGGCAAGGACTAAAGACAGTAACTGGTGTAGAATATAGATTTTGTGGGAATAAACTCATTAGGGATCATCGGCAGTAAAAGTTTTAGAACAGATTTATATTTCTGCTGCAAAACAAGAGGTCCTGCCTAGAACATCGTTACCAAGTGAAGCCAATGGCCCTGGTTATGAGGGCAAGAACTCAGCAACAAAGTATTTGTGGTGCCACCACCTATATTACAGGAGGCCCCCCAATTAGCTTGTTTTGCTACCCAATCTTGTACAAATGTTGTATGGATGTGTAATTTTTGAATAGTGTTGTTACCTTCAATTGTGTGTAATATATAGCTAGGAAATTTTCTTTTTAAAGGAGTTTTTTAATTCTCCCATCCAACCACTGAACCTTTACCCTTTGGATGGCAAGTTGGCAACACCTGCAAACCACCAAGGAACTGAGCTGAGTGCATATTAAAAAGATTTTAAAATTAATTCATTTTACAAGCTGAGTTGAGTTCATTTCTACGACATTAATAGCTCAACAATTCATTGAATACAGTAGCTTAGCAGTAGTGTACACATATATTGAGCATATTAAGCACGTGCATATAATTTAGTAAGTCATGTAATTGCTCTAATAATTGTAATAACTGTCAAGAAAGTTGTTAGGAGGTTATTAGTTAGTTACTATACAAGAGCAATTAGTTAGATAATGATGTATAAAAGGCTATTTATTGTAATTCAAAATTAAGCAACAAAGAATTAATTGAATTCCTCTCTTAATCTCTCAATTTTCGCTCTTTCCAAACTTGCTGTAGGCCCATAGAAACACCCTTTTTTACAATTATCACATTAAGATCTTAACATGGATTCGAGGTTTTCTCTCTCTCCACTAGATGAATACAAACATAATCACAATAATTTCTATTAATAATTACCATAATTATCAATTTTATTCTTTAAACACCAAATAAAAGAGAAAACAAGTAATATTTTGTCAAATTTTCTCATGCATTATACAAGTTATTAACTATATATAGAGTGTGTATTCAAATGGAATCATATACTTACAACCTTGTACATGAATACATCTTTATATTTGAGTTTGGCTCATTTAATAAACAATGTTATAAATAGGCTTAAGCTTGAGTTGTTGCTTAATCTACGCAAGGCAAAGCTTAAGTACTCTTCATTAGGTATAATACAAAAGTTCTCTAAATAAATTCAAACACATGATTGCATTGACTAATGAAGCACAAACAATATTACTTATCTGAAGGATAATGAAATTCAATGCAACTGTATGTAATGTATTTTACATTAGTTACTCATCTATATAATATAAAAAATGAAAAGTTTTTACCTACTTTTTTTTTTTTTTTTTTTTGATGGGTTTGACTTTCTATTTTAAGTTCTAACTTCTGAAGTCCTCATGTTTTCTAATACTAAGGTGGGGTTTGGATCCACGTTGCGCGTCTGTGTTTTCTTATTTGCGCGTTTTCTCTCTCTTTTTTTTTTCTTTTTTTTCTTTCCCTAGCAGTAGATTTTGACTTTTCTCCTATGAACAGTGCACCCATGCACTATTTATGGGACCCACAAATTCCACTTTTCAACCACTTTTTCATTAAAAATAGGTTTCACGGTATTATTCACACATTTAAAAATTATTTTGTTATAATGTTTTCAGTTTTCAATTTTTAATTTTAGCAAAATAAGTTCTATCCAAACGGTGACAACTATTTATTCCAAGTATTCTTTTTTAGGCAGTGTTTATTCCAAATTTTATTGTTGACCTTTCTTATCCATTTAGCACAAACTATATATAAACAAATTGGTTATTCATTGCAAAACCCATATCCTCAAACAGTGAAAACAATGGCCAAAACCCATATCCTTCTCTCTGAACAAGAAAATCTTTTGTCAATGGCATCCTCCTCCGCTTCCAATTCTCATATACCGCTAGAGCTAACCCTCAATATACTACACCATTTACCAGTCAAGTCTCTTGTCCGCTTCCTCTGCATTTCTAAGCAATGGCGCCATTTAATCAGCAGCCAAGATTTCATCAAGAAGCATCTCAAGCTCTCCATCGAGTCCAACAGAGACTGTGGCATCATCCTCCGGCACTTCGATGACTCTGATTTCTTACGCTTCCTCTTCGCTCCTTTATTCGACAACAACCAGTTCGGAAACGCCGTTGAAATTCACTCGGCCCTACAGCTCCACATCTTGCACCATTGCGACGGCTTGGTTTGCCTCTCTGACGAGAAAGACGAGGTCGCAATATGGAACCCGTTGATCAGAAAGTATAGGAAATTGCCTCGAGAACTGGTTGAGAAGCCTTCTGGTTTCGAGCATTGCACCAGGGCATTCGCTTTCGGCTATGATCCGCAGAACGATGACTATAAGGTGTTGAGGGTCGTAGAATTTTACAATGCTAAGAGGCATTTAACAGAGTTTGAAGTCAAGGCATATAGTCTTAAAGCGCAGTCTTGGAAAAAGGTTGAAGAACAATGGCCTGACAAGAAACTCTCGTTAAATCCGGGTTCCGCGTCTCTGAATGGAGCTGTGCATTGGTTAGTTGATGCTCCTCAATCTAAAATCGAATCGCTTATTGCTTTCGACCTTGCCACTGAGAAGTTTCGGTTCTATAAGGCGCCGGATCAACCAGACGACGAAGAACGTGTGTTCCCTGCTTTGGAAGTGTTGGGAAGATACCTCTGTTATTCTGTTCTTGTGAACCATAACGACACTACTTATCACGAAGTTTGGCTGATGAAAGAATATGGGGTAGAGAGTTCTTGGACACAGATTTATAGAATTGGGCAAGGTGAAGTGCCTGGGATTTTTGCGTATAGGCCGCTAATGTTTTCCAAGAATGGCAAGGAGGTCTTGTTGGAGGAGGCACGAGAGCACTATATGAATCTTGTTTGGTATGACATGGAAAACAAAACAGGCCAGAGGGTAGAGAATCGGAGTTTTCCTTGTGGGTTTACAGCGTCAATTTGTACCGGCAGCCTTCTTTTGCTTGATGGTGATAATGTGATTGATCCGAGGTAAAATGATCTGTTTCCCAATTTAAAATTTGTTATTATAAAAGAAAATTCCGGGACTTGGTTTCTAACATGTGTTGGTTTGTGTTTTTTTTTCCCTGCCAGAAATGAAATTCCATCAGAGGGTCTTAATCTGTTGGTGGAAGCATTGTATGAATTAATGTTTGAGCTTTGAAGGATAAACAGGTGACTCTGAAATCTACTTTATCATACAGTTTATTAGTTGTCTCATGTAGATTCTTAGTGGATATACTGTGACATATATTAATTGTTGTGGTGGTTCTTAGGCATCTTTAGTGGCTCATGATTACATGCATACAAGAGTTTTCACATTTTAGTGCTGATATTCAATTTGATTAAATGAGTAAGTACTAATTATATTTAGGAAACAAATTTTAGGCCATCACTTTCTTGGAAATGAGTTTGTAGCTTTTGCCATGAGATTTATGATTGGTTTTGTGTCTTAAAATCCTAGTGTTTTTGTTTTCTAAACTAGGGGATGTGAATGAATTTTACAGGGATTGTAAGACATTGCTGCTGTCAGTTGTGGTGTGTGCAGCAGATGTATGGCTTTGATGTGGCTCATTGATAGCTCAAGATTTTAAAAATGAATTGATAATCATCTTGTTATAGCATCTTGATTATGTATGTACTTATTTTAATTTTTAAGGCTTTTATTTCATAATCTGAATTTGTTTTGAGAAGGATATGGATTTGTTTTGTCTCAATTAAGAGGACTTTTGCCTTATCAATATCAATGGTAATTAGATTGAACTTCGTCGGATATCGAGGGAAATCAATATATTACTAAAAGCTGAAGCGTAGCATTTAATGTTGCTACGCTTCTATTGAGCCACGTCAGCAGCTATGTCATTATCAATTTTTTTCTAATTTTTTATACAATTTTTTAACATTTAAAGTGAATTAAAAACTCTATTATATTACAATCAAAATATCATATTTAATTTATCTTATTTTTAATTATTCTTATTTATTATTAAATTTTCAATTTCATTTTAACTTTTCAATTTCATTTTAACTTTTCATATCCCCACTACTCTCTACCTTAACTTTCTTCAACCTTTCTCATTCCATTTCAACTTTTCATATCCCCACTACTCTCAAAATTAATATTATTCTATCTTTTTATCTTCCTTTATTTTTGACTCTTCTTATTCCTATCCTCATGCTATAAAATTGTCATTCTCCCTCTTATTCCATGCATAATTTCTATTTTTCCACACACAAAAGCCCCCCCCCCTTCTCTCTCTCTCTCTCTCTCTATATATATATATATAGATAGATATATTTTTTTAATTTTAGTGTAACAAGTTGACCATCAAAACATACTGATGCAGTATTGAAAGCTCCACCAAATGCATCGCAAAAATCAGTTTTAGACTACTAGAAGTCAGTTAGTTTGCTAAAATTGGAATTGACAGGTAATCCAGCTTGATACGATTTAGTTTTATATTTTATGTTGTTATCTATTTTATTCTCATTGGTTGTTAAATGTTATATTATTGCATTATAAAGATAGTATATAAAAATATAATATTAATTTATTACATAGCATAACTAAAATAATATGGTGTTTATTGCTATACATTTCATTTTTATTATTTTATTCTCATCTTATTTTATTCAACATTTAAATTTAGCAACATCCTCCATATCATAATTATTTATATTTTGTCTCATTTTTTTAAAAATTAAACGTATAATATTTTATTCAATAAATAAAAATTGTTCTTATAAAGGCTTCCCATGAATTGTTACAATGCATCAATGGAAAAATGAAATACAAAACAAATATCAATTTAGAAGCACTCAATTTAAAAAAAAAAAAAAAGAATAAACAATTTTCTTAGAAAGTATTCCCATAAAATGTTACAATGCATTAATAGAAAAAGAGAATACAAAACACATGCTATTTTAGAAACACTAAATTTATAATAATAATAATAATAACATCAAACCAAACATATCATAAAAAAATAAACTAATAGTTATGGATGTACTAACTTCATGGCAGCAAAATGGAGTAAAAAAAAAATAAAAATAAACATTACAATATGCATATTTAGTACATTAGAATTATCATCAAATTTGGGAAAACAATAGGATGTTAACAAAGAGGGAGAGAAAGAGATTAGTAAAAGAAATCAAACGTCAATTAATTAGATAAATTAATTAGTAACGTTAATTGGAAAACAAAGAGACCGACTGCTAAAGAAGTAAAAAATTAATTAAAGATGACCCTACGTATGTTATTATAAACTTTATAATGCAAATAAATAAATCGTTAAATTCACTTAATTAAATCATATAATCAACAATTAAATAAAATCATACAAAATTTAAACTTGAAAACTAATCAAACTCTAATCTAGAAAATCATATTTATTATCAAAACTAAAAGGAAAACGTTCTTCAGTAATAATAGAAATATATAAGAAATAAAGATGAAAATTTTCAAAATCTTTTTTTTTTTTGACATTTCATTTAACATTATTTATAAATAATAAAATATATAAAAAAAGTCCTTAAATGCTTATATTCTTCACACACCATGACTTTTAAAATCTAATGAAAGGTTCGAAGAATTTAACTCTCATTTAATGCCTCTATTATGAAAATCAACAGCCAGTAAAATATGATAATAGTAAGAAACATTATAAATGAGAACATGAAAAAACTAATTAGCCACTATTATTATGGAATAGATGTCTTTTTTTTTATGCATCTAAAAAAATGAAATGTATAGGGTTTACTTATTAAGGTATATGTAAAGATTCACGTTAAAAAAATATGTAAAGGTTTTTTGAAAAAAAAAAAAGTAGATGTAAGGTTTTTATTAACTTAAAAGACAATGAAAAACCAATTTTAATTTTTAATTACTACAACTATGCTACTCTATAAATCACACACAACACTATATTCAATATCCTAAATAACATAGTTAGGCCCTTTTGGATATACACCACCATATTCAACTTATAAATTACAACCCAAATCAATCATACAATTACACAATCAAAGCATGAACATGTAACATGTATTACCTTCTGAATTATTCCTTGGAATTTTCACAATTATTGAAAGAGAATCTCCAAATTTAATTTTTAGAAAACATCAAGATAAGGTGAATTTTATTCTTTTTAACTTCCATAGAAAAAAAAATATTACGCACATTATTTCAACCCTTATGGAAAAGAAGGTTTACATGTAGCATGCAAAATGTGTTTAATTGACTTAGAGATGTAAAAATTAGTCAACCAAATATGGTAGAATTAAGGTTTCAAATTTTAAATAAAACAATTCTACAATAATAAAAAATTATTTTGTGATAAATATAATTATGAAATACATTACTTTTCATTAAATTAGTTCAAATTACAAAATAATAATAATAATAATAATGAGATCACCATAAAAAATAATCACGCGCAACGCGCGGGTCTGTGACTAGTTCTAGGTAAAAATTAAAATCAATGGGAAACACTTAGCTACGAAACAACTAAGGAAATTAAGCATTCTTTGAATCAATGCAGATTAGTAACAACTACAGTGTTGAATTGAAAGATTAAAACTACTTACACCGAATCCTAAGCTAGAGATTGACAAATGAACTAACAAGTAACAATTGAAAATGTGTTTTGGATGTGTGTACTACTTCTATGAATCTATTTATATTTTTGGTCTTGTTGCTTATTGTTTCCATGTGAAGCTTCATCCTCAACTTTCTATAATACTTGTCAATAACTCTCCTGGAATTATCTTGTTGTTTTAAATCTTTGTAACCATAACGATCCTCACGTTCTAGTTCTGTTTTCGAGTCCTGATGTTGCCACCTCATTTCCACATTTTAAATGTGTCGTGCTAGGTTGTATGTTCTTTATACGTATCATTTTCCTGCGACGTCACTTGTCTTTATTTGGTGAACTAGTTTTAGAATGAATTATATTACTAACAATTTGCTTGCTTCTCCTGTGCAGCCGTGCAGGGCTGGAGCAAAAAATTGAGTACGACTCTCTGTTAATGTACCTGACATCTGAAATTTCTAAGGGTTTTTTTTTTTTTTTTTTTTTTTTTTGTAGGTAAGCTAGTCTGAAAATTGATTTAATGTTATGTATCACTGGCAGTTTGTAGTTGAAATTGGAGGTCTAGGTATTATTATTGTTTTTTCTTAAATTTATATTTTATGTTTTACTACTCACAAATATAATATATATATATATATATATGGGTTGGGTTCAAGTTACACATGGTGTAATTCTAAGTAATGTTACACCACTCAATATTTTTTAATTGGATGCGAATATTGACAAATCCACCGTTAGATTACATTATCTTTGTATATTTTTTATGCTTGCAAAATTTCAAGGTGATCAAAAATTAATATCTATTTCATCAATCAATTGTTAAAATTCAAATTTTTGTAGATTAAAATAATGCATAAAATATGAGTGTATAGATTAAATGCTAAATAGCATCCAATTGATATAAAAATTGGCATGCATGTTAAGAACATATAGAACATGTATATAGGGGAAGGGGGATGAGATAAAGGAATATACTCACACACCAATATCAAAACTGCATGCGGCAGTTAGTGTCACGAAGCAATTTATAAACCCCTTCTCAACGGTTAGATTTTCAAAATATTAATTTAATAACAAGTTATTAAGTGGTGTAACATTTTCAAAATATTTTCCTTGATTTTGATGCAAAATATGTTTTAATATTTGAGCTTCGAGGACAAATTGATTGAAATTCTTGTTTTTGGAAGATCTGGGTTGAATTCAAGGGTTTTTGAAAAACTTTTCATCTCATACTCATGCATTTCATTTATAAAACAATGTGCTTTGAGGAGTTTCTACATTAAAATGCTCTTTTTTTCAAAAAACTACTTTTTCTAGATTTTCAATCGATCGAACCTGTTGCTTGACCGATTGAAAATGTGATAAATATTTTGGTTACAATCTGCTTGGCTCGATCGGTGCTTGATTGGTGCTAGATCGATCGAACCTAATTTTCGACCGATCGAAATTCGATTTGAAGGTTTTTTAAAAAGCTTTCTCTCTCTCATGTTCTTCACTTTATTCAACTTTTCAAAAAGCTTTTTGCTCTCTCTCTTCGACTGATCCAACTCAAACCAATTTTTGTCGTTTTCTTACTAATTTTTCTCAAAGGTTTTTGTCTTCGTGCCGGTATGTCCTTTTTACCCCTTATTTTTCATTTTATTCACATATTTCATGCATTTTAGGTGTAATTTTCGGACCTATAGGAATTTGGGGTTTTTGATGTTTCAATTGGTTTCTTTCAAATTTGATCACTGGGTTTTTGTTCTTAGATGCTGTAAACTTGATTCCCATGCTTTAATTATTTGATTAAATTTGTGATTTGGGAAAATTTTGAAATTCTAGGGCTTGAAACTACATGAATTTGGGGATTTTGTTCAATTGGGCTTAATTTGATAAAATTGACTTGTGTAATTGATTAATTATGTCATTATATATTGTTATCTAACTAGTATAATGATTACTTGGTCAATTTGGTTGGATTTTTGAAATTGGGTATTTTCAAATTTGGGGTTTTTGTACTAAAACTCTATGATCAAGTAAATTGTTGGTTTCTAAAGTGTAATTGAACTGTTCTCAATGCATTAGTGCATGCATCATCTATTCATTATGTTCATGCATCATATAGATTTTTCTTTTCTATATTTTGTGCTCTAACTCTTTCTGATGCAGTCTGCCCTTGGTTTTCTTTGTTTTCTTTCCTTGGTCTTTGTTTTTGTTTTTGTTTTAACCTTTTAGCATCATGGTTAAGAAAACTAGAGCCAACAAGAAAACCTCTTCTTCCTCTACTTCTGCCTTTTAGAGTGATAGGTATAGAACCGAGAAACACCAAGAGAATTATGAGAAACTTTATATCTTTAGATCAGTGTGGGCTGAGTGTAAAGTGATCCTTGATGAGTTAGATCCTGAGATACGTAGGAACTTTAAGAGTCGGGGTTGGTTACCTCTTTTGGACAATTCTCATGCCCCTCTGGCTGTTTTGATTAGAGAGTTCTACTCGAACCTCTCTATCCACTCCACTTCATCCAACATTCAGTTTGTGAAGAGTTGGATAAGGGGAGAAGAGTATGTCATTACTCCTCAAGTAGTGGCCTCTACTCTTGGTGTACCTTTGGTACAACAGCCTATCTATCCTTATGATGAGGACCCTCCCTTTGATGAGATCATGTCTCACATTACCAGTACTTCCATTCGATGGGGCCCCAATCCTCGTATCACTACTCATGAGCTTACAGAGCTCAACTATCTGTTTTTTCAGATTGCTTGTCATTCTCTTTAGCCTATCTCTCACTTGCACACCATTCCTATTGAGCGATGTGCATTTTTGTATGCCCTTGTGACTAATGCTCCTATGAGTTTTCCTACCCTCTTCATTCGTTCTTTGGTTGAGGTTCATATGAGTAGTTCTAAATCACATGGTCTTTTCTTTCTTGTTTTTATTCATAGGATTTTGTCACATCTAGGTTTAGAGGATTTTCCTGCATCTGAGCCTGTCCATATTATTGCTCCCATAGGTGCCACCTTTCTTAGGCAGAGAGCTACTTAGTTGAAAGCTATCTCTAAACGCCCTCGAGTCGAGTCTTCTACAGCTGCTACATCTTAGCCTCCTACTTCTGGTGACCTTACAGCTGAGAAGTATGTCAATCTCACAGCCGCTGTTAATCCTCCACCGACTTCTTCTTCAAGCGATGCTTCTTTGCGAAGTATGCTGGAGACTGTTATGACCGTTCAAGTGGCTCAGGGAAAGATTTTGGTGGATGTTCTCATGGAGATTCAGGCTTTGCGTGCTGATTTGGCAAGTTCTAGATGTTCTCCACCACCTCCTTTTGATGATGAGTCTTGATTGCCCTTTGGCAATTCGTCACAAAAAAGGGGAGTACATACTGATGGAGATAAGGGGAGTTTTGATATTTTTGGAGCTTTAAATTGTATCTAGGAGCTTTTTGTATATGTTTTTGGCTTGTGATGTATTTATTTTCTTATGGGTTGTATATGCTAGGGGGAGACATAAAGTTTTTTTTTTTTTTTTTAATTTATTTCACATGTTCTACATTGGCTATTGATTTATATTATGAGGTTATTCATGATATATGTCTTTTATTTTATGTTTTTGTGAAGTCAAGAAGTTATTTTGTTTTGTATTTTCCACACATGTGTTTATGTGTTTGTTGAGTGTATCAGGAATATACAGGTTGATTCAGTCGTGTTGTTGTCTACACTAGCAACAGATAGATAGTAGTTAGGTTGAATTGTTTATTGGGCATTTTATTGTAATGGGCTGTTTTGTAACTTTGAGCATTTTTGTTTTGGTATGTGTTTTGTCACGGATTGCCAAATGGAGAGTTTGTTAGGTTTTAAGGAATTAGAAACTAATGTATTAGAACTTCATTATATATATGTTGGCAAACCATGATCAAAACATTCAGTCTAGATTTAGGCTGCTCAAAGTGTGTTTATGTGTAAAATTGGAATCGAGTGTACTACAAGATTTAATGTGTAAATCTGCAAAACTCGATTGATCGAAAATTAGACTCGATCGATTGAAGCTTGTGCAGATTGTTTTTCTACAGAATTTTCCAACTCAAGCCCAAGCCCATATGATGTGTAGGGTTTTATGTTTTGCTTCTAGTATAAAAAGAAAAACCCTAGCCACATTTTAAAAGTTGTTGATATGCTGTGTATGAATCTCTTGTGAGATCTAGAGATGTTTGCTTTCATACATACTTAGGGTTATCAAGATCAAAAATGATGTCGAGAGCTTGGTGATCACTTCAGTTGCTGCATAAAGAGCTTAAAGAAAACACAAGTGGGAGTGCTTGTGGTTGTTGTGAATCCAAGAAAGAAGTAGTCCGTGAACTCGAAACTGTCACGTGGTCGTGGTATAAGTTTTCTACTCGAGGTAGCAATAGGATGTTAGTAGTCTAAGTTGCTATTGTAAAACTTTAATTCTTTCATAGTGGATCTGTTTTACCTTGAGGATAGCTAGGTGAAATCCTCCCCAGGTTTTTTACCAGTTTGGTTTTCCTGGATTATCATATCGTTGTGTTATTTATTTTTTGCATTATTTACTTGGTATGATTTACTTGTGTTAACCTAGACTTGAATAATTTATCTAAGTAATCACTTGGCTAAATAACTAGGTTAATCAACTTATGTTTTAAGGGGTCTAAAAACGTACAAGAATTTTTGGGGTTCTCCTCTAGGATAGCAGGGTTGATCTAGCCTTTCCCATTGGTTAAATGCTCAAGGAAATGCTTGGGTTGGCCAAACTTGTTGCCAATAAGGTTGAGCGGTCAGGGCTAGATAAGCAGAAGTGATACCCTGGGGCCTTTTAGGCGCTTTGTCGACCATGTGGACATCGGCTTCCTTTCCTTTATGGCCAATTTCCTTTTTCACCTGCTGTTCTATCATGGAGCTCAAGGCTTCAGGATCAATGATTTTCTTGCTTCTAATACCCTCATCGATACACTCCATAATAGGAATCAGGCTAGCGAAATGAGTAACTTAGGCACTAATCATCTTCTCATAATAAGGAGGCTTAAGGTTATTAATGAACCACTTGATCATTTTGTCTTCTATCATGGGAGGAAGCACTTGCGCAGCTAGCTTGAGCCACCTTTTAGCATATTCATAGAAAGATTCCCCATTCTTCTTTTTCAATCCTTTGAAGAATTGTGCGGCCGAGAGCTATCTCAATTTTGAACTGGTAATACTCCAAGAATGCATTGGCCATCTCTCTCTGGCTGGAGGTCATTTCCAATATCACATACCACGTTGTTGCAAGGCCAATCAAGCTATTAGGGAAAATCTGGCAGAGCAAAGGATGATTACCTCCATAGGATGCCATCTTCCTACATAACATGCACAAATGGGTGCAGGGATCTCTAGTGCCATCATACTTGACAAACTCGAGTGCCTTGAACTTAGGAGGCATAATGACCTGAAGAAAATCGATCAGGCTGTCTAGATCAACACTTCCTCAGGTGCTAGAGCCCTCTATGATATAAATTTTCTTAGTAAGGGTCTCCACTTGACTTTTAACTTGATCGTAACCAAAATCTGAGGTTTTATCGTTAATAGGATTCAATTCTTGGTCACCCCCTTGTGGGATGAATGGCGGTGTGTTTTGGCCTTGGATTTGGATCTGGTGGTGGCCGAGTCTCATTTTCAAACTGGGTTATAGAGCCCTCTGGAATGGGACCAGATGAATCTCGGTTCCTCCCTAGAACCAGTTGTTACATTATGCGCATCATTTCTGCCACCTGCTCTTTCAGGAGAGTGATCTCATGAGTGTTTTCCTCGATAGGGGAAGGACCACTAGTAGACATCTCTTTAGCACGAGACCTAGTAATGATTGGATCACGGTGTGATGGTAAGTTGGATTGTTTCCTTTAAGCAATATTTTCTCTTGATAATCCTGAAAGAATGGGATTAAAGAGAAGTGGGATACATTTGAAAATTTAACAATGTGGAAACACCAAACAAACACAAAGTTAGTTTAGGTTCTTGCTTATTTAAAATGCACCTATCATTTTCAAAATATTGGCTTGGACCCTTGATCGAGTATTTATCATGGTGAGTTTCTATAGTGATGCGGATTAATGCACAAGCTTGGCAAGTAACTGGAACTTTCATATCATGCTCAAATTTATAGGATGGACCCTTCCCTTTTGATTAACTGGAAAAGTAACGCTTTTACAAAGTTTGGCTTTTACAATGCCCCCAAATCATGGGCTATAGACAATGGCTCCAATAGTGGGCCTTTTACAATACAAGGAAATTCAAATTTACAATGAAGAGCTTCATTCTTGATAGCCTGATCTTTTCGGGGTAGAACTTGGATTCTTGGCAATGTCCTCCTTGGTGCGGAGTTCCAGCTACTTGCCATAAATTTTATTTATACACATTTACATGACATGGCCATTAGTGCATGCATGCATGCCCTTGTAGAGTTGGAAACCCTTAGGGACCGGGTATGATCTAATGATACACAGATTAACTGGTAAGTTGGTCCTATTCTTAGGGGAGACCTCAATCATCTAATCCTTCCCTTCATAAAAGTTGTGGGATAGAGTGGATCAAGGGATCTTTTCAGCATAATCCTATCTACCCATGGACCCAGGAAAAGCCTACAATTTGGCATCCAGTAACTATCTGAGATATACGTATCTAGCATTAGCCTTCAACACTGAGTCCAGGTTTGACTCAATACGAGGGGTGATGTCATGCATTTTGAAATGAAAGGGGAAAGACTTTCCAAGAACAACAGATATATAAACAGATAAAGGTGTAGCAGAAATTAAATCTTACTACCCTAGGTTTGCACATGTGAAGGAAAGTTATAAAGCATGCTTAAGAAAGCAGGATAGCTTCACACGTACGAAAATACGTCAAAGTTGGTTTTTGGAAAACCATTTGAAAAAAAATTTTGGAAAATATTTTTGAGTTTTGAAAATAGTTTACTAGGATATAGTAAAAGCATTTTTCAAAATGAAAGCCCCAGAGGCTAATGCCAATTTCAATGTTTTTGAAAGCCAATATCTAAAGATTATGGTTTTATCAAAAGCTCTAAAGGCTAAACTCTCTAGGTATCCCCAGTGGATTCGCCAGTCTGTCGACGCCTCGTGGCTGCTCGACCACCTATTGTGGCGACGCTCACACGCTTCTCGGTGTGAGAATATGGAGGTGTCTCGTACCTCCAATGTGTAACTGGAATATGAGTTAATTTTAAGGAAATTACCAAGGGTAAGTGAAGTCACCACCAATCATTGGGTTTTTCTAAGGTGTGATTGGTCACTTGACTCTATTTGATTTTATTACAGATCCTAAGCTAAGAAAAATGTTGTTTTTCCTAATCTAATATGGATGGATAAAAAAATCTTGATTCTTGAGTTCGGAAGTTTAGTTATGTGTGGGGAAGGTGTTAGGCACCCCACTGTGCCTATCCAAGGGCAGTCCTTTGTTTTGGTAAAATCGTAATTTTTAGACATTGGCAATTGAAAACAAGCTATTGGCATTAGCTTACTTGCTTTAAACGTGTTGGGCTCTAAGGTTTGATTTTGGAATGGGTATGGTCCCAGTCGATGCTTTCTCATTGCGGTTGGAATCAATGCCAAATTTCAACAGCGAAAATCTGGTAGCATTTGGCCTTATTTTCGTGGCAAAAATTTGGTAGCGCTTCGCCTCAGGTGCATCATAGCACATAAAATGCTATTCTCACCAAGCTTTCGCTATGAGAATACGGCAACAAGCTGCCTCATTTTCATGGTGAAAATTCGACAGGGTTTCATGCCTATGTATACGGTGTGTATCGACATGCTTATACTGAGACAAGCCGAAGCCCTTCAAAATATCATGATTGTTGATGCATGTCGCATACATGGGGAAACCAATGTCACTGGGTGAGATAGATTGGGACAATCACATTGCGATGATCGTGCACACAATATAGCATGAATATACACCTACGACAATCATCTTGAGTGCATACTCATACTACAAGGTCAAGAGCTCTCATGACTAGAGAGGGTCACTCTCATAGTCACGAGAGTCCATCATACAAAGTGTACAATCACCCATATACAAGTAGATATAGATATACATACATCATGCACTATGCAATCAAACAGAGTGGGAAAGTAAATTAGACATCGCCAACGTTCTAAGGGTATGGCCTAGCAAGGTACAAGAAAAATAAAATAGACATTGTCATACCTAGGAAGCGCGGCCCAAGCAAAGAGCGGGAAAGTAAAAGGGGTACATGGAGGGGGATCATAATACTTGATCTAGAAAAGACGCTAAAGGAGGGAGATAGAAGGATATAACCACTCAGGAAGGCTACGCCTCCAATCTATTGAACATTGCCCTTTTTGGGCTTGCATCTTCTTGCTTGCATCTTTGCCCTTTTTACTCCCGCCTAGGAGGTCATGCCATTGCTACAAGTGTCCTTGCTCCACGCATGTACATGCAACAAAGAAGGAAGCAAGCCAGCAAACAAAGAAAGAAAGAAACAAAGGAGATAGGGAGAGCATGTAAAGAACATGCTAACAAAAAGAGCCAAACGGGGACAAACAAAGAATGCTATGCATATGAAAGGGCAAACAAGCATATTATCAAACAAAATAGGGTTTTCTAGGAGGAAAAATGTAGGTTTGGATCGAGTGTCCATAGTTCCATTAGATTGGAGTATGGACGACACATGTGCTGTTAAGCAAAATTCCTAAAAAGGACTCGGGGTCCCATGTATCAAAGACGGGGGTGGACCCGCATGAGATAGTAAGAATTATGCTTGATGACACACGCAAGCAAAGACTCATGCATGAACATGTAGCCAAGCGTGCAAAAGGAATGCATAGAAGCAAAGAAAGCGAAACAGGTTGCACAAAGCAAGCATGACAAGCAACTTCGCATGGGGTAGAGAAAGGGTATGTATTGAGCAAACTTGCATTGCGGGGATGCGTCTCACAAGTGGTTACACCCTAATAGGCCACGAGGGGGATGGATATAACCACACAATAACAAGCCCACGGGGGCCACAAAGCATGACAAAGCCTAGATCTAGAGAAGCAAGCATATACAAAAAGCAAAGAAGCAAGCAAACATATACATGCATATAGGGAAATGATCCAAACCCTTTGATATAGGCCTAGGTGTGTGGATGTAGGCTTAGTGTAACACCTTAATTTAGTTACTTCTAGAATGGAGTTGATGAATTATTTAATTTATTTTGAAGGTGATATTATTTTATATTATGATCACTACAAAGAAAATAAATAAAAGAAGATGTAACGTGAGCGTTATTTTTTGGATTATTCATATGAAACTTTTAGTCTCCTTATCACTTAAGGAAAAGGATAAGAGATTAAAACCTATTTAGATTAGGAGTTTAAGTGTTATTGGAATCCTTTAGAGTTCTAGCCTATCTAAACAACCTTAATTTGAGTTTAATTGGGAATTAAATTCTTGGAAGCTTATTTAAGTTTTAGTGGGTCTTAAACTCTAGCTCAAGTAGGAGTGTTATTTAAGAGTACTAATTGGAGTGAGATTGGTCTTCCTAGATTGAATTGGAGTATTATTTTAGAGGTGTATATATACATTTTGGATCTTTTTAGGACAGCCACATGAAAGGAATCTTTCTTTTATTTATTTTGAGAGCAACAACTTGCTATTTCTCTAATTCCTAAGCTTCACGAGGATGAAACTGTAGAGGTAATCCTTTATACCTTGAAGTAGATCATTCAGTCTATTATAGCATGTTAATATAGATAGATAATATACTTAATCGGCTAAGGTGGATGATTGTTAGGGAATATCATAATAGGTCCACGAGGGAAGTGATAGTAGCGACTTTGGTGCATCAGTTCCACGTGGAGACTGGCACCTTTCATTTAAGCTATGGGGAGTATGCAGTCCTTCCCCTCGACTGGATGGCCATCTTAGGCCTTAGATTCGATGGATACTCCCCACCTAGACCACAGGATCAAGATTTGCACCCGACCAATAAGGGCCAAAACACAAGAAAGAGGGATATCAAGGGACAAAAGGGTTATAGAAGCACATGGTATTAGCAACCAACATATAGATCTAAGTACACAAACATGGCATGGAGCACATAAACACGTAAATCTAAACATAGGCATGACACGGGGCCCAAAGAGATATAGATCTAAACATAAGCACATAGATCTAAGCATAAACATGTAGATCAAAGAAAAAACATGGCAAAAACACATAGGCATGTAGATCTAAGCACAGGCATGACATAGAAAGCATAGGCATGTAGATCTAAGCATAAACATGTAGATCTAGACATATCCTAGCCCAAGAAGGCTAGGCCACCAACATCAAAGTGATAAATCATAGTAAAAAGCAAAGAAAAATGCTAGAAAAACCATTTTAAAAAAAATGCTAGGAAGCAGAATAAAGCAAGAACATGCTAGGAAAAGCAATAAAGCATATTATTGAACAAGGAAAAACAAGAAAAAGTTATGAAAAGTAAAGGGTGTTGGTTGTAGCTAAAAAGCTACATCCACACCCCTAGACCTCAAATCCAAAGTATGGAACCAAGGAGAGGAAGATTGGGTGCAAGAACACTACCTCGTGATTATGGAGAAAAGAGAAGAATCAAAGGTGTTTAGATGTGTTTGGGAGAGAAATTAGAGGGAAAAGAGAGAGAATCTGCCTAGAAAACTACCCAAATCCTATTTTTTTCGCCAAATGAGGGGTCTAGGGGCATTTGTAGCCATTGGCATGCTTCCCAAGGCTCGACGCACCTTGTATGTGTGCCAGGTCAGGCCGGTGGCCACAAGGCACGCTGGGTCAACTTGACTAACATCAGCAATTTTGTCTTTTTCCCACTTTTTGGTTTTGACTTTGATTGCATATTTGAAAGCTATGGGTTTCCTTGGAAAGCTTTGGATGTCTAGTTTTTAGAACACTAAAGAAATTGAAAATCCAATGGTTGGATCAAAAGTTATGGCCTTAGTAAGCATACTGATGTGCCTTGCACAGTTTTTTGGTTATCTCAACCGTTTTAACTCCAATTTCAACCAACGAATAGTTGTTGGAAAGGGAATTTGATAATCTTCACAATGGCACTGGTCTTAACATGTTCTGATGATCGGATCAAAATTAGGGTTTCTAGTGCCCTCGGGAGTCAATGTTGGGTTAAACTTGGTCAAAGTTGACAAAAATCTCTGAGTAGCTCAAGTTTGATGTAAAAGCATGAAAAAAGTTGTTTCAGGAGGACTTTGACCTTGTTTGAATTTTGGTCAACCCAAGGTTGACTAGGGGCATTTTGGTCACTTTGATCAAAAAAGACATTTTGAGTGCTCTGAAGCCCGAATAGGTTGTGCCACGTCAATCTAGATGTTTCCGTGGTCTCATAGAGAAAATATAATATTTTTGGAATATTTGGGGTCTAGCATGCAAATTGACGCAGATAAAATATAGTATCTACAGCTACCCTTTCTTTATTTGATATCTCTATAGTGTGATGAGAGGTGTTGGATAAAGAACATAATTCTGCATTTTGTTGCCCTAAAATTGCATGCAAAAACTGCGCCATTTATGACAAGGTTGAGTTGCTGCAATTGGTACGGAGATGGATAGGATTAAATAGCCGCTGCCAATTATAAATCCTGAAAGGGGCATTTTGAAAACTTTGATATTTTTGAGAAAAAGAGACAGGATTAAATGACCATTGCCAAATATAAATCCTAAGAGAAAGGCATTTTGAAAACTTGAATACTTTTGAGGCAAAAGAGACAGGATTAAACGACTGCCACTGAATATAAATCCTAAGAGAGAGGCATTTTGAAAACTTGAATACTTTAAAGGAAAAAGAGATAGGATTAAACAATCGACGTCGAGTATAAATCTTGAGAGATAGGCATTTTAAAAACATTGATATTTTGAGAAAAAGAGGCAAGATTAAACGACCGCCACTGAATATAAATCCAGAGAGAGAGGCATTTTGAAAACTTGAATACTTTTAAGGCAAAAGAAATCGGATTAAATGACCACCACCAAATATAAATCCTAAGAGAGAGGCATTTTGAAAACTTGAATACTTTTGAGGTAAAAGAGAAAGGATTAAATGTCCGCCGCTGAATATAAATCCTACGAGATAGGTATTTTGAAAACATGAATAATTTTGAGGCAAAAGAGATAGGATTAAACAATTGCCTACTGAATATAAATCTCGAAAGAGAGGCATTTTGAAATCTTTGATATTTTGAGAAAACATTACATTTTGGAATGAACTTGCATGATATATATTATGCAGTAGGTTTAGACATACTTACCTGCCTATTTACGTTACCATATGTTTTGGGCTTACTAATCAAATTTGAATTTGCTTTTATAGATCATGTCTTGACGGGCTAGATTTAGTCGGGATCACAGGAAGGCTCCCGCTATTGTTCCATCTCAAGTTGACTTGTTAATTAGCGACGATGACACTGTCTCGGCCACCGTGAAGGTTGCACAGACCCTTTAGCGATGTTTTGACAGAGGTGGTGATAACACCACGCCCGTTGGGGGCATACACATAGCATATCACACTAGGAGACAAAGTTTAGTGGAGATAGCTAGTGCCTCATCTTAGTGCTGCACTGGTTCTGTGGGTTGTTCTTCACAGTTCCCTCCAATCGAGGAAGGAGGAGGCCCAACGGGCAACGAGCTTGGAGATGAGCTTATGTGTGATATAAATACTGATTTGGAGGCTGATGACAAGGCCGGGTCATGTCCAAGCACTTCGAGGCACCGTAGTCATAAGTTGAGATTTCCCTATTGTCTGGCCAGGGCCAAGGCATACACTGGAGAGATTGATGATAACATATATGATACCCATCTTTAGCATGATTTGAAGAGGCATCCTTCCACTCAGGCTCGGAAGGGTTAGGTATGTTCCTTTTTCTCTTCCACTTGTCAATTCTGGATGTGTAGATATGCATGCTAACTGGTAGCTTTTCTAATTTCAAGTATAGGCTGCTAATAGGACTTGTGGTTAAGAGCCTAGTCTTCATTCCTTATTCGCCTGTTTGACTCTAGGACTAATGCACGCTACTACACATTTTTGATTGAGCAAGGCTTTGAGGACTTCCTAAGGATTCCAGCCTATTCCATGAGGCACATGATAGTAGAGACTTTGGTGCAGTGGTTCCATGTGGAGATTGGCACCTTTCATTTGAGTTGTGGAGAGTATGCAGTCCTTCCCCTCGACTGGACGACCATCTTGGGTCTTAGATTCGGTGGGTATCCAGTTCCGACTGAGTTTGTGGACTTTGACGTCGTGAGCAAGCTTTTGCGCATCAACTATCCCCTTACCCAGGCGACGAGATGGTACTTTACCCCTACCGATGAGCCTCAGATTTGCATGGAGTGGCTAGGGTGAACATACCTTGGGGGGCGAAGCCGAACGACATCACTCTCAAGTGGTTCTTCTTCTATTTTCTTGGTAGTTACCTGTTCGGCAACAACCGGTCGGTGTTGACTTGTCGGCTGCAGTCAGCCATGAGAGTAGTGTTAGATAACAGTGTTTTCAAATGCCGGTGCGTTTGAAAATGCTGCTATAGGTCCCTTAATTTTTATTTTATTTTGTGTTCGACCTATAATGGCATTTGAAAATGCCGCTATAGGTCCTTCAAATTTTTATTTTTATTTTTGTTTAGACCTATAGGTCCCTTATTATTATTATTTTTCTGGTGTTTTCAAACAACACTATAGGTCCTTCAATTTATTTATTTATTTTTGGTTGGGCTATAGTGATGCTTTTCAAATGCCGCTATAGGCCCTTGTAAGACCTGGATTTGTTGCGATGATTCAAGTTCTATTTTATTAGTTTTTGTACATAATTATGTTTCTTACAAATTATCCTAGAAAAAAATTATTAGTAAGAGGTATGTGCTTGTATTATTATACAGTATTGGAAAGGAATCATGACAAAAAGAGTAGTGAAAAATCTTTCGAAAAGCTAATCCAATCTAGTACTATATTGTTCTATATGGATAACTGTCAAGATATTTATTAAAAAATAAAAAGTTTAAGAATAAAATATTTTCTCTTATCACAATGGCACAAGAAGAGCTCTACAAGATACAAATACAACAAACATGGCCTCCACAAATTTTTGTTCAAAAGAAAAAAAAAATCCAAAAATATTTTTATTAAAATTTCTTCGAACCACTTTTAAACACTCACATTCTCTTTTTCATTAAATTAAATTTGATAGATACACACCGGTGCTAGCCATGTCCTTTAAGAGCTTAGTAGATTTGGCAACGGGATTGTTCATGCCAGAATTCTTAAATGTATCATCGCATTTCTGGTAGCTGTCTATGTTGCCGCCGATCAAGTCCCTCGCGACATTTCTGTTACCATCATTCAGGTAGCTCAAGGCTAGTTTGTTGTAGTAAATGCAACTTTCAAATATATTTATGCATATATTAATTTCCGTGGACGCGGCTTGCTTTTTAGCCTCTGCCTTTGCCGCTTTGTTCTCGTAAACCATTTTGTTAAGGTCTGCAATCACGGCATCACGAGGGTTAGTCCGACTGCCGACAATTGAATTACAAACTTGCTTATTAGGAGCATTGTCGCACAGGTTAGCGCCATGAGCATGGCCAGCAAAGAGGATGACGGTTGTCGCTAAAAAGACATAAGAGAAAAAGGTGTTGTCCTTGAAAACCATGGTTTTTGTTAGATTTAATAACTACAAGACTTTCTATGTTGTTGGGGTAAGGTGAAAGTGACTTATGATTTGGTTAAGAAGTGATTTATACAAATTCATAAGGCTATTTATAGAAGAGAAATTCTATCTCAACAACATTTTCACAACAAGTTCTAAGTGGCAGATTGTTACGTTGTTATTGGTGGGGTAAAATAGTAATCTTAGTTGTAGATTCAAATTAGAACCAATAAATACTAACCACTTATGATTTTTTGTGAAAATGTTGTAGGCATAACACTTCTCATTATAGAATGGTCATTTTTTGTTTTTTTTAGCTATGGGAAATTATTTATTTTGTCTTTTTACAACGATGTGTTTGACTAGAAACCATCTTGACTATTTTTACGAATTGAGAGGATAATACGGGTTGGTTTGTGAGGTTTACCATAATTAGAGAAACAATTTTGGGTGTGTTCTTAGCTATTTTAAGGAACAAATTGAAGGCAAAAGCTAGACATATTTGTGATCAAATTGTTAATCAACACCAAAGTGGTTATCAACATAAGTTAGCCATTTGTAGTGGACTTTAAAATGGGAGGGGATAAAGATTTTGATGAGTTTTCTTTTTTTTTTTTTAATAGGAGGGGATGCGGATTTTGATAACAAAAAATGTAACAAAAAAAATAATCCAGTGACTCTAGCTCAAATTGAAACATACATACATATATATCTAAGGAAAAAATAAAACCCTAAGGCTTACGTTAGTAAAAGTTGTCACCTAAACGAGTTGACCTAAATAGAAAATAGAAGAGTAGAGAAAAGATAGAGTATACTACTAGAGAGTTGAAGGCGATTGCAAGAAACTAAGAAATCCAACAATGAGGCCACAATGATAGAGATCATCGACAACAATGGAGAGTTTTTTTTTTTTTTTTGTTACTCTGCTGTTAGTTGCTTTCTAATGAGATATATTGGCAGTCAGTTTCTTACTTTTAATTGTGATCGATAAAATTTATAATTGATATAATTTGGTACTTTACTTTTTATTAGTAATTTCACTAATTTGGGTCTTTTTTTTAATTAATATTATGAATTATAATTATGATTATTTTTATTTTTTTTATTAATCGAAAAGTAGGATCTTGTGATCCTCGTGTCAATCCTACAATCCGATCTCCGAACCCTCTCATAGATCCCATTTAGAATCTTGATCCTAATAACCTTGCCTTTTTGAATTCAAATTTTCTGTCCCACTTTTTGTGTTCCATTTTATACTCCATTAATCATTATTTGTTATGTTTTCATTTCACCTTTCTAATAAAATAGCAAAAGTTAAAAATGAAAAAAATAGAATAATTAACCACATGACAAGTTATGATTAATGGAACACAAAAATTGCCGTAGAGAATTTGTGTTCCACTTATTGATATGCACCCAACTAGATTACATGAAGAAAATGACAAAAAAATGATAAATTGAAAATATATAAGACTCTACAAAAACATTAAATTGTTACATCTGCATCTTATTGGTTTAGGAGTTTAAACCACTTAAATGAAGCATAAACTCCCCAGACCCCACAATAGCTCCTTCCCTTATCTTATCAGATTGCTTAGGATAATTGCTTAAGTTTTCACTATTATCTTAGTTTTGATCATAATATCACATCAATTTTATATTTAATTACATGTAAATATGTTAGTTTGAAATATTTTTCTAAAATATATTCATTATGTGTATTTTTCTTCTATATGATATTAAAACTAGTTAGCTAATCATGTAAATAAGTAGCCAAAAGAAACCAAGGGTCAAGATCAATAATGTAGACACCTCATTTTGTACCCCTTATGACTTAAATATCTCAAGTGTACTAAGAGGTGTTGGATAAAGAATGTAATTTTGTATTTTGTTGCCCTAAAATTGCGTGCAAAAACTATGCCATTCATGGATTAAGACCGGTTTTACCTAACAAGGTTGAGCTGCTGAAGCTGGTTTGGAGAAATTTTCTGTAAGGTTGAATTAGTAACCCTGTATTTAGGTGGGAATCATGTAAGGATAGTGAGTGAGAGAGTGTGACGAAATGCTCAAGATTGTGCAAGGATGCAAATACTTGTGGCTGAACTCGCGGGTGACTCGTGGCTGGCAAGCTGCCAAAGTTGGCGCCTGTGTGGAGCATGCAGGAAAGCTGAAGAGTTATGCCAGCTATTGCACTACAGGAAAAAAGTCCTAGGCTGGCCAGGCCGTTAGCTCACAGCTTGAACTCGCGACTCAGCCCAGTCGCGAGGTCAAGTCACCAAACCACTCTGTTTGGGAAAAACTGACTTTTCACATTCCTTCTCACCCTACTATATACATACCCTTATACCCACGATATTCAGAGACCTTCCAGAGAGAATTTTGAGAGAGAAACCCTAGAGAAAATCAAGATTGATTCATCCACAATCTTCACATAAAGACTCTTCAAATTCCTCTGCTTTCTTCCTCTCCATTGTCAAATCCTTGAGAGGTACATTGCCAAAACCTTTTCTCACCATACCTATATCTGTGAGAAGGCCATTTGGTGTTAGGGAAGCAGTTAAGAAGGGACCAATTTCATATTGGCAGATGCTATGGTCAATTAGCGGAATCGGTAAGCTAAAGAAGAAATAGGTTCGGCGTAATCTCGTTGGAGTAAGAGGTTGGAGGGTCTTCTACTATTCATGTATCCCAACTACATTCTTCAGTGGATTGTTTACCACTTGGAGGGTGGCGGAGAGGTTTTACACCGAGGGCTTCGGTTTCCTCTTCGATAACACATCGAGTGTTGTCCTTGTGTTTGCATCTCTCTTCCCTTAATCTTTTCCATTTAATTTCTGCTGTGGATGTGAGTGTATTTGGTTTAGATTATTTATCAATTCTGTTTTAAGCTTATGTTCATATTCCGCACATTAATTGTTTGACATTAAGCTTGAATTGATAATTTGTAAATTGGGGGTCTAAACGTTCATAGTGTTTTATACACTAATTGAACTTTCATTTTCTAACTTGGTCCTCAAAACAGGGCAAGAAACTCTAGTTTTTTTTTTTTTTTTTTTTTTTTTTGGGGGTCAAAGGTCAACGTTGACCCAGTCAATGTGCGCCAGCAGACCCGGTAGCCACACAAGGTGCACCGGTCTACCCAGGCCATACAAAGGCCTATAAATGGGTCCCGAGGCTTTGTTCTAACCATTTCAACTCCATTTCTATGATTTCTAACTTCTAAACATTTCTTTGGGGCAAGTCGCGGTCCAGCGAGTCCAATTTTCAGCTTCAATTCATAGCTTCAGTCTCCAATTCTACACTCAAGGTTAGTGTCTATTTTTCTCTTTCTCTTTATTTTTTCTGCAAATATGTTAGTAGCAATGCAACTAGGAAAGCATGCTAGCATTTATTTCATTTTTGGTATTTTTGCATATATGCTTTTTTTTTTTTTATATCATTTATGCTATGATGATTGTGAGAGACCGCATATAATTGGGGTGCTTTCAAAAAGAGATTCGGGTGCTTGTGAGGGCACCTCTCTTTTGGGTAGTGGTGTGGAATCGCCACTTATTTTTATACAAAAAAATAAGAAAAAATAAATACAAATTACAGGATCAAAATATTTCGAATGTCATTGATTAAATAAAGACAAGTACAATTTTAGTAAATTAAACCTTACAAGGCTTTGAGTCCTAGTTACAATCTATGCAAAAGAATACAAAACTTTTGGTCCTAGTTACAATCTACCAAAAATTAAAAAGGACAAAACACTAATCTACCTATCCAAAAATCTAAGCTTGGGGGCTAGGTTACGAAATGAGAAGGTGTTTAGCACCTATTCTGCCCAGACAAAGACTAGTCTTCTAGACTCTAATGACCAATATACCCTTTTTTGCATGATGTGAATGATATGTTGAACATACATAACAAACAGTTGACAAAAATCAACCTAAATAAATTTGCCTTATGAATGTGTCCTCTTTTTTAAGAAAATTTAGATCTGTTTTGTGCGAAAAAAAAAAATGGATTTGTAAAGAAAAATCAGATTTTTTTTTTTTTTTTTTTTTTTTTTGTGTATAAAAGAAAGGATAAGATTTTTGTTAAAAAGTATCATATATGTTTTTGTGTAAAGTTAAAAAAGGTGATTTTATCAAGAAAATTCAGATCTTTTTTTATGTATAAAAAATAAAAATAAATGACTTTTTGAAGGAGGATTCACATTCATAAGATGAATTCATTATGCATGCATCACATGTTAAAAAAAAAAAAATAGAACCTAACCTTCAATCCCTTCTTTTAAAATTCAAAATCTGCACTTTTGTAACAAAGGAACCTTTTTCTAAAAAAAAATTAGATTTGTATTTAATGGAAATACAGATCAGATTTGTGCTTGAAAAAAATCAGATCTGAAAATACAGAGCAGTTTTTGAATTAGAAAAAATCATATCTGAAAATACAGATAAGTTTTTAGTTTAAAAAATTAGATTTGAAAATACAAATCAGTTTTTAGTGTAGAAAATTAGATCTAAAAATACAGAATTTTTTTTTTTTTTTGAAGAAATCTTTAATAGACATTAGTAGATTTTGAAATTTAAGAAAGTGAATCACAATAAACAATCATCTAAGAACATGTTTTAAAAAAAAAAATTCTAGCAGAACATGGTAATTATATATCAAGAACAAGAAATAATAAAACATGTTAAACATTTCATGCATCAGCAACAAAATTTAATGGAGAAGAAAAGAAAAGAAAAAGTAGAATACCTCTTGCATGAGCGTGCTCTTCTAATTAAAGAATATTTTAGAATTCAAAGAACTTTATGCAACTCTTTGAAGCCTAAAATACTTTACTTACAAAAAAGAAGTTCCTAAGGCAAGAGCCTCCAAAACGTCTTTAACGTAAAGGGAATTGAAAAATCAGAAAAGAAGAGACAGAAAGAAGGGGGTCAGAATGTGTAGAAAAGTGTGCTGAAATTTGAGAGGCATCCACTATTTATAGAGATTGGAATACTTCGAAAAATTACTTGAATGATCAGATACGAACAAGGATACATCCTTATCTCTAAGAAAACGAAAAAAGGGTAAGGTTTATCTCAATCCAAGAGTCCTCGAGCCGAGCCTCGAGTTTGTGCCAATCGGCACTTGAGAAGTGCCAAGCTCGCGTTTGAATTTTGGTCCAACCTAGACTCCTTTTTTGAGGGTTTTTGAGCCCGGAATTGCACTTAGACTCATTTTTAATCCGTATTCTAAAAATTAAACCCCTTTTCTGGATATTTAGGTCTCTAAAGTGATGATTATCTTGTAGATAAACACTCCAAAAAGTCTTGATTATCCACAATTTGATTGTTATTTGATTATCCACTTTATTCTCATGCAAGCAAGTCTATTTTTGACACTGACTAACAACCAATCACAAAATTATTTAATTAATTTTAATTTTCTAACCAATCAGAATTCATTTAAATTATTCATGCGTGGTTGGTTCCACCCAAACAAAATGCATGCAAATAGTGCAAACTTGATCATGTGATATCTTTCAATCTGACGGTCCAATTTGGAAATCGAACATACCATCATGATCGTTAACCTCAAGATCATTTTTATGATGTGCAATGAATGAATTAATACATGTAATGCAATTATGAATTTTGGGTATATGAATGGTTACTCTAGCCATCTTCCTTGATTAAATTATGGGTGCAAAATCGAGTGTCTACAATGATGTTGGAAAATATATTTGTTCACATGTTCAAGTAGCATAGGCAGACTTGCATATGTTGGATGCTATGAAAACACAAGAAACACTATGAAAACTAAAAGAAAGCTAGGTAAATATGAGAGACTAGGCATGATAAAGATGGAAAATTTTGAGAGAATTGAAAATGTGAAAACAATGCAATTTTACGTGAGGGTAGTTCTGGAAAACAGTGGATTAAACGGTCACCGTTGAATCTGAATCATTAGTGGTATCTTTAGAAAAAGGGAATAGGATTACACGACCGCCACCAAATATGAACCCTAAAAGAGATTATACGAATGCCACAAAATATAAATCTTGAATAAATGGATAGGATTAAATGACTGTCGCCAAATATAAACCTTAACAGATATTAAGCAACCGCCGCCAAATATAAATCTCGAAAAGATGGACCGGGATTAAATAACTGCTGCCGAATATAAACATTGAAAGGGATTCAATGACTGTCGCTGAATATAAATCTCGAAAAGATGGATAGGATTAAATTATTGCTGTCGAATATAAATACTGAGAAAGATTAAACGACCACCACCGAATATAAATCTCGAAAAGATGGATAGGATTAAATGGCCACCGTCAAATATAAATCCTGAGAGAGGATTTTGAAAACTTTGATAAGTTGAGAAAAAGAGATAGGCTTAAACGACCACTGCCAAATATAAATCCTAAGAGAGAGGCATTTTGAAAACTTGAATACTTTTAAGGCAGAAGAGATAGGCTTAAACGACCGCCGCCAAATATAAATCTTCAGAGAGAGACATTTTGAAAACTTGAATACTTTTAAGGAAAAAGAGATAGGATTAAATGACCACTGTCAAATATAAATCCTAAGAGAGAGGCATTTTGAAAATTTTGATATTTTAAGAAAAAGAGACAGGAGTAAACGACCGCCGTTGAATATAAATCCTCAAAGAGAGGCATTTTGGAAACTTGAATACTTTTAAGGCAAAAAAGATAGGATTAAACTACTTTGAAAACTACTCTAAATATAAATCCTGAGAGAAAGGCGCTTTGAAAACATGAATACTTTTGTGGCAAAAGAGAAAGGATTAAAAGACCATTGCAAAATGTAAATCCTGCGAGAAAGGCATTTTGTAAACTTGAATACTTTTGAGGCAAAAGAGAAAGGATTAAATGACTGCCGCCGAATATAAATCCTAAGAGAAAGGCATTTTTGAAAACTTTGATA
Source organism: Quercus lobata (assembly GCF_001633185.2). NCBI lineage: Eukaryota > Viridiplantae > Streptophyta > Magnoliopsida > Fagales > Fagaceae > Quercus > Quercus lobata. The sequence goes on along the minus strand of NC_044908.1, from coordinate 47,689,617 downwards.
TTTTGAGAAAACATGACATTTTTGAATGAACATGCATGATATATATTAGGCAATAGGGTTTGACATACTTACCAGCCTATTTGAATTGCCATATGTTTCGAGCTTACTAATCCAATCTGAATTTGCTTTTATAGATCATGTCTCAATATTTGAGATCTAGCGAGGATCACAGGAAGGCCCTTGCTATTGTTCCATCTTGAGTAAACTTGTCTAGCAGCGATGACGACACTGTCTCGGCCAGCATGCAAGTTGCACGGACCCTTCAACGGTGTTTTGATAGAGGTCGTGATGAAACCGCCCTCGCTAGGGGCATACACATAGCACATCACACTAGGAGCTAATGTTCAATGGAGATAGCCAATACTTCATTTCAATCCCGTACTGGTTCAAGAGGCAGTTCTTCACAGTCCCCTCGGACTAAAGAGGAAGGAGGCCTAGGGGGCGTTGAGCTTGGAGACATGCTCATGTTTAATGTTGATTTGGAGGCCGATGGCATGGCCGGACTGGGTCCAAGTGCTCCAAGGCGCCATAGTTTTAAGCCAAGATTTCCACCTTGTCAGGCTAGGGCCGAGGCATACACTTGATAGATTGATGATAGCATAGATGATACCCGTCTTCAGCATGATCTGAAGAGGCATCCTTTTGCTCAAGCTTGGAAGGGCTTGGTATGTTCCTTTTACTCTTCAACTTAGCAATTTTGGATGCATAGATATGCATGCTAACTAGTAGCTTTTTTGATATTGAGTGTAAGATACTGATAGGACTCACAGTTAGGGAGCCTAGTCTTCATTCCTTATTCCCCTGTTTGACTCTTGGACTAATGCACTATTGCACAATTTTGATTGAGTAGGGTTTCGAGGACTTCCTGAGGATTTCAGCCTATTCCATGAGGGAAGTGATAGTATCGACTTTGGTGCATCAGTTCCACGTGGAGACTGGCACCTTTCATTTAAGTTGTGGGGAGTATGCAGTCCTTCCCCTCGACTGGACGGCCATCTTAGGCCTTAGATTCGATGGATACTCCCCACCTATACCACGGGATCTAGATTTGCACCCGACCAATAAGGGCCAAAACACAAGAAAGAGGGATATCAAGGGACAAAAGGGTTATAGAAGCACATGGTATTAGCAACCAACATATAGATCTAAGTAGACAAACATGGCATGGAGCACATAAACACGTAAATCTAAACATAGGCATGACACGGGGCCCAAAGAGATATAGATCTAAACATAAGCACATAGATCTAAGCATAAACATGTAGATCAAAGAAAAAACATGGCAAAAACACATAGACATGTAGATCTAAGCACAGGCATGACATAGAAAGTATAGGCATGTAGATCTAAGCATAAACATGTAGATCTAGACTTATCGTAGCCCAAGAAGGCTAGGCCACCAACATCAAAGTGATAAATCATAGTAAAAAGCAAAGAAAAATGCTAGAAAAACCATTTTTAAAAAAATGCTAGGAAGCAGAATAAAGCAAGAACATGCTAGGAAAAGCAATAAAGCATATTATTGAACAAGGAAAAACAAGAAAAAGTTATGAAAAGTAAAGGGTGTTGGTTGTAGCTAAAAAGCTACATCCACACCCCTAGACCTCAAATCCAAAGTATGGAACCAAGGAGAGGAAGATTGGGTGCAAGAACACTACCTCGTGATTATGGAGAAAAGAGAAGAATTAAGGGTGTTTAAATGTTTTTGGGAGAGAAATTAGAGGGAAAAGAGAGAGAATCTGCCTAGAAAACTACCCAAATCTTATTTTTTTTGCCAAATGAGGGGTCTGGGGGCATTTATAGCCATTGGCATGCTTCCCAAGGCTCGACGCACCTTGTATGTGTGCCAGGTCAGGCTGGTGGCCACAAGGTACGCTGGGTCAACTTGACTAACATCAGCAATTTTGTCTTTTTCCCAATTTTTGGTTTTGACTTTGGTTGCATATTTGAAAGCTATGGGTTTCCTTGGAAAGCTTTGGATGTCTAGTTTCTAGAACAATAAAGAAATTGAAAATCCAATGGTTGGATCAAAAGTTATGGCCTTAGTAAGCATACTGATGTGCCTTGCACGGTTTTTTGGTTATCTCAACCGTTTTAACTCCAATTTCAACCCACGAATAGTTGTTGGAAAGGGAATTTGATAATCTTCACAATGGCACTGGTCTTAACATGTTCTGACGATCGGATCAAAATTAGGGTTTCTAGTGCCCTCGGGAGTCAATGTTGGGTTAAACTTGGTCAAAGTTGACAAAAATCTCTAAATAGCTCAAGTTTGATGTAAAAGCATGAAAAAAGTTGTTTCGGGAGGACTTTTACCTTGTTTGAATTTTGGTCAACCCAAGGTTGACTAGGGACATTTTGGTCACTTTGATCAAAAAAGACATTTTGAGTGCTCCGAAACCCGAACAGGTTGTGCCACGTCAATCTAGATGTTTCCGTGGTCTCATAGAGAAAATATAATATTTTTGGAATATTTGGGGTCTAGCATGCAAATTGACGCAGATAAAATATAGTATCTACAACTACCCTTTCTTTATTTGATATCTCTATAGTGTGATGAGAGGTGTTGGATAAAGAACATAATTCTGCATTTTGTTGCCTAAAATTGCATGCAAAAACTGCGCCATTTATGACAAGGTTGAGTCGCTGCAATTGGTACGGAGAAATTTTTTGACTTGGTCCTCGGAACTGAGCAAGAAACTCTTGTTTTTTTTTTTTGGGTCAAAGGTCAACGCTGACTGGCGGCCATACAATGTGCGCTGAGCAGACCTGACGACCACACAAGGTGCGTCGAGCTGCCTAGGCCGTACAAAGGCCTATAAATAGGTCCCGAGGCTTCGTTTTGACCATTTCAACTCCAATTCTCTAATTTCTTACTTCCAAACATTTCTTTGGCGTAAGTGGCAGTCTAATAGGTCTAGCTTTTAGCTTCAGTTCACAACTTCAGTCTCTAGTTCTACAGTTAAGTTTAATGTCTATTTTTTCAGCAAATAATTTAGTGGCAATGCAAGTAGGAAAGCATGCTAGCATGTATTTCATTTTGGGTATTTTGGCATATATATATATATATATATATATATATTGTTTTTATTATTTATGCTATGATGATGTTGGAAAATATATCTGTTCACATGTTCAAGTAGCATGGGTGGACTTGTGTATGTTGGATGCTATGAAAACACATGAAACGCTATGAAAACTAAAAGAAAAGCTAGGTAAATATGAGAGACTAGGCATGATAAAGAGGGAAAATTTTGAGAGAATTGAAAATGTAAAAACAATGTGATTTTGAGTGTGGGTAGTTTTGGAAAACATAGGATTAAACGGTCATTGCCAAATCTAAATCTTGAGTGGTATATTTAGAAAAAGGGAATAGGATTAAACGATTGCCACTGAATATGAACACTGAAAGAGATTAAACGATTGTCGCCGAATATAAATCTCGAATAGATGGATAGGATTAAACAACTGCCGCTGAATACAAACCTTGAAAGAGATTAAATGACCGCCGTGGAATAGAAATCTCAAAAAGATGGATAGGATTAAACAACCACTACCGAATACAAAACCTAAAAGAGATTAAATGACTGCCGCTGAATATAAATCTCAAAATGATGGTTCAGATTAAACGATCGTCGCTAAATATAAACCCCAAAAGAGATTAAATGACCATCGTCAAATATGAATCTTAAAAAGATGGATAGGATTAAAATTCCACCACTAAATATAAACCTTGAAAGAGATTAAATGACTGTCGCCAAATATAAATCTCGAAAAGATGGATAGGATTAAACGACCACTGTCGAATATAAATGCTAAGAGAAATTAAATGACCGCTGCCTAATATAAATCTCAAAAAGATAGATAGGATTAAATAGCCGCCGCCAATTATAAATCCTGAAAGGGGCATTTTGAAAACTTTGATATTTTTGAGAAAAAGAGACAGGATTAAATGACCATCGCCAAATATAAATCCTAAGAGAAAGGCATTTTGAAAACTTGAATACTTTTGGGGCAAAAGAGACAGGATTAAACGACCGCCACTGAATATAAATCCTAACAGAGAGGCATTTTGAAAACTTGAATACTTTTAAGGAAAAAGAGATAGGATTAAACAATTGCCTACTAAATATAAATCTCGAAAGAGAGGCATTTTGAAATCTTTGATATTTTGAGAAAACATTACATTTTGGTATGAACTTGCATGATATATATTATGCGGTAGGTTTAGACATACCTACCTGCCTATTTGCATTACCATATGTTTTAGGGTTACTAATCAAATTTGAATTTTCTTTTATAGATCATGTCTTGACGGGCTAGATTTAGTCGGGATCACAGGAAGGCTCCCGCTATTGTTCCATCTCAAGTAGACTTGTTAAGTAGCGACGATGACACTGTCTCGGCCACCGTGAAGGTTGCACAGACCCTTTAGCGATGTTTTGATAGAGGTGGTGATGACACCACGCTCGTTGGGGGCATACACATAGCATATCGCACTAGGAGCCAATGTTTAGTGGAGATAGCTAGTGCCTCATCTTAGTGCTGCACTAGTTCTGTGGGTTGTTCTTCACAGTTCCCTCAAATCAAGGAAGGAGGAGGCCCAACAGGCAACGAGCTTGGAGATGAGCTTATGTGTGATATAGATATTGATTTGGAGGCTGATGACAAGGCTGGGTCATGTCCAAGCACTCCGAGGCACCGTAGTCATAAGTTGAGATTTCCCCCTTGTCTGGCCAGGGCCAAGGCATACACTGGAGAGATTGATGATAACATATATGATACCCATCTTCAGCATGATTTGAAGAGGCATCCTTCCACTCAGGCTCGGAAGGGTTAGGTATGTTCCTTTTTCTCTTCCACTTGTCAATTCTGGATGCGTAGATATGCATGCTAACTGGTAGCTTTTCTAATTTCAAGTATAGGCTGCTAATAGGACTTGTGGTCAAGAGCCTGGTCTTCATTCCTTATCCGCCTGTTTGACTCTAGGACTAATGCACGCTACTGCACATTTTTGATTGAGCAAGGCTTTGAGGACTTCCTGAGGATTCCGGCCTATTCCATGAGGCACATGATAGCGGAGACTTTGGTGCAGTGGTTCCATGTGGAGATTGGCACCTTTCATTTGAGTTGTGGAGAGTATGCAGTCCTTCCCCTCGAGTGGACGACCATCTTGGGCCTTAGATTTGGTGGGTATCCAGTTCCGACTGAGTTTGTGGACTTTGACGTTGTGAGCAAGCTTTTGTGCATCAACTATCCCCTTACCCAGGTGACGAGACGGTACTTTACACCTACCGATGAGCCTCAGAATTGCATGGAGTGGCTAGGGTGAACATACCTTGGGGGGCGAAGCCGAATGACATCACTCTCAAGCGGTTCTTCTTCTATTTTCTTGGTAGTTACCTGTTCGGCAACAACCGGTCGGTGTTGACTTGTCGGCTGCAGTCAGCCATGAGAGTAGTGTTAGATAACAGTGTTTTCAAATGCCGGTGTGTTTGAAAATGCTGCTATAGGTCCCTTAATTTTTATTTTATTTTGTGTTTGACCTATAATGGCATTTGAAAATGCCGCTATAGGTCCTTCAAATTTTTATTTTTATTTTCGTTTAGACCTATAGGTCCCTTATTATTATTATTTTTCTGGTGTTTTCAAACAACCCTATAGGTCCTTCAATTTATTTATTTATTTTTGGTTGGGCTATAGTGATGCTTTTCAAATGCCGCTATAGGCCCTTGTAAGACCTGGATTTGTTGCGATGATTCAAGTTCTATTTTATTAGTTTTTGTATAAAATTATGTTTCTTACAAATTATCCTAGAAAAAATTATTAGTAAGAGGTATGTGCTTGTATTATTATACAATATTGGAAAGGAATCATGACAAAAAGAGTAGTGAAAAATCTTTCGAAAAGCTAATCCAATCTAGTACTATATTATTCTATATGGATAAATGTCAAGATATTTATTAAAAAATAAAAAGTTTAAGAATAAAATATTTTCTCTTATCACAATGGCACAAGAAGAGCTCTACAAGATACAAATACAACAAACATGGCCTCCACAAATTTTTGTTCAAAAGAAAAAAAAAAATCCAAAAATATTTTTATTAAAATTTCTTCAAACCACTTTTAAACACTCACATACAACTCACATTCTCTTTTTCATTAAATTAAATTTGCTAGATACACACCGGTGCTAGCCATGTCCTTTAAGAGCTTAGTAGATTTGGCAACGGGATTGTTCATGCCAGAATTCTTAAACGTATCATCGCATTTCTGGTAGCTGTCTATGTTGCCGCCGATCAAGTCCCTCGCGACATTTCTGTTACCATCATTCAGGTAGCTCAAGGCTAGTTTGTTGTAGTAAATGCAACTTTCAAATATATTTATGCATATATTAATTTCCGTGGACTCGGCTTGCTTTTTAGCCTCTGCCCTTGCCGCTTTGTTCTGGTAAACCATTTTGTGAAGGTCTGCAACCACGGCATCACGAGGGTTAGTCCGACTACCGACAATTGAATTACAAACTTGCTTATTAGGAGCATTGTCGCACAGGTTAGCACCATGAGCATGGCCAGCAAAGAGGATGACGGTTGTCGCTAAAAAGACATAAGAGAAAAAGGTGTTGTCCTTGAAAACCATGGTTTTTGTTAGATTTAATTACTACTTGACTTTCTATGTTGTTGGGGTACGGTGAAAGTGACTTATGATTTGGTTAAGAAGTGATTTTTACAAATTCATAAGGCTATTTATAGAAGAGAAATTCTATCTCAACAACATTTTCACAACAAGTTCTAAGTGGCAGATTGTTATGTTGTTATTGGTGGGGTAAAATAGTAATCTTAGTGGTAGATTCAAATTAGAACCAATAAATACTAACCACTTATGATTTTTTGTGAAAATTTTGTAGGCATAACACTTCTCATTATAGAATGGTCATTTTTTTTTTTTTTTTAGCTATGGGAAATTATTTATTTTGTCTTTTTACAACGATGTGTTTGACTAGAAACCATCTTGACTATTTTTACGAATTGAGGGGATAATATGGGTTGGTTTGTGAGGTTTACCATAATTAGAGAAACAATTTTGGGTGTGTTCTTAGCTATTTTAAGGAACAAATTGAGGGCAAAAGCTAGACATATTTTTGGTCAAATAGTTAATCAACACCAAAGTGGTTATCAACATAAGTTAGCCATTTGTAGTGGACTTTAAAATGGGAGGGGATAAAGATTTTGATGAGTTTTTTTTTTTTTTTTTTAAATTTAATTTTATTTAATTTAATTTAATTTTTTTTTTAATAGGAGGGGATGCGGATTTTGATAACAAAAAATGTAACAAAAAAATTAACCCAGTGACTCTAGCTCAAATTGAAACATACATACATATATATCTAAGGAAAAAATAAAACCCTAAGGCTTACGTTAGTAAAAGTTGTCACCTTAACGAGTTGACCTAAATAGAAAATAGAAGAGTAGAGAAAAGATAGAGTATACTACTAGAGAGTTGAAGGCGATTGCAAGAAACTAAGAAATCCAACAATGAGGCCACAGTGACAGAGATCATCGACAACAATGGAGAGTTTTTTTTTTTTTTTGTTATTCTGCTGTTAGTTGATTACTAATGAGATATATTGGCAGTCAATTTCTTACTTTTAATTGTGATCGATAAAATTTATAATTGATATAATTTGGTACTTTACTTTTTATTAGTAATTTCACTAATTTGGGTCTTTTTTTTTAATTAATATTATGAATTATAATTATGATTATTTTTAGTTTTTTTTATTAATCGAAAAGTAGGATCTTGTGATCCTTGTGCCAATCCTATAATCCGATCTCTGAACCCTCTCATAGATCCCATTTAGAATCTTGATCCTAATAACCTTGGCTTTTTGAATTCAAATTTTCTGTCCCACTTTTCGTGTTCCATTTTATACTCCATTAATCATTATTCGTTATGTTTTCATTTGACTTTTCTAATAAAATAACAAAAGTTAAAAATGAAAAAAATTGAATAATTAACCATATGACAAGTTATGATTAATGGAACACAAAAATTGCTGTAGAGAATTTGTGTTCCACTTATTGATATGCACCCAACTAGATTACATGAAGAAAATGACAAAAAAATGATTAATTGAAAATACATAAGACTCTACAAAAACATTAAATTGTAACATCTGCATCTTATTGGTTTAGAAGTTTAAACCACTTAAATGAAGCAGAAACTCCCTAGACCCCACAATAGCTCCTTCCCTTATCTTATCAGATTGCTTAGGATAATTGCTTAAGTTTTCACTATTATCTTAGTTTTGATCATAATATCACATCAATTTTATATTTAATTACTTGTAAATATGTTAGTTTGAAATATTTTTCTAAAATATATTCATTATGTGTATTTTTCTTCTATATGATATTAAAACTAGTTAGCTAATCATGTAAATAAGTAGCCAAAAGAAACCAAGGGTCAAGATCAATAATGTAGACACCTCATTTTGTACCCCTTATGACTTAAATATCTCAAGTGTACTGAGAGGTGTTGGATAAAGAACGTAATTCTGTATTTTGTCGCCCTAAAATTGCGTGCAAAAACTATGCCATTCATGGATTGAGACCGGTTTTACCTAACAAGGTTGAGCTGCTGAAGCTGGTTTGGAGAAATTTTCTATAAGGTTGAATTAGTAACCCTGTATTTAGGTGAGAATCATGTAAGGGTAATGAGTGAGAGAATGTGACGAAATGCTCAAGATTGTGCAAGGATGCAAAGACTTGTGGTTGAACTCGTGGGTGGCTCGTGACTGGCAAGCTGCCAAAGTTGGCGCCTGTGTGGAGTATGCAGAAGAGCTGAAGAGTTATGCCAGCTGTTGCACTATAGGACAAAAGTCCTAGGCTGGCCAGGCCGTTAGCTCACAGCTTGAACTCGCGACTCAGTCCAGTTGAGAGGTCAAGTCACCAAACCACCCTGTTTGGGAAAAACTGACTTTTCACATTCCTTCTCACCCTACTATATACATACCCTTATACCCACGATATTCAGAGACCTTCCAGAGGGAATTTTGAGAGAGAAACCGTAGAGAAAATCAAGATTTATTCATCCCCAATCTTCACATAAAGACTCTTCAAATTCCTCTACTCTCTTCTTCTCCATTGTCAAATCCTTGAGAGGTACATTACCAAAACGTTTTCTCACCATACCTATATCTGTGAGAAGGCCATTTGGTGTTAGGGAAGCAGTTAAGAAGGGACCAATTTCATATTGGTAGATGCTATGGTCAATTAGCGGAATCGGTAAGCTAAAGAAGAAATAGGTTGGGCGTAATCTCGTTGGAGTAGGAGCTTGGAGGGTCTTTTGCTATTCATGTATCCCAACTACATTCTTTAGTGGATTGTTTACCACTTGGAGGGCAGCGGAGAGGTTTTACACCGAGGGCTTTGGTTTCCTCTTCGATAACACATCGAGTGTTGTCCTTGTGTTTGCATCTCTCTTCCCTTAATCTTTTCCATTTAATTTCTGCTATGGATGTGAGTGTATTTGGTTTAGATTATTTATCAATTCTATTTTAAGTTTATGTTCATATTCCGCACATTAATTGTTTGACATTAAACTTGAATTGATAATTTGTAAATTGGGGGGGTCTAAACGTTCATAGTATTTTATACACTATTTGAACTTTCATTTTCTAACTTGGTCCTCAAAACAAGGCAAGAAACTCTAGTTTTTTTTTTTTTTTTTTTTTTTTTGGGTCAAAGGTCAACGTTGACCCAGTCAATGTGCGCTAGCAGATCCGGTAGCCACACAAGGTGCACCGGGCAACCCAGGCCATACAAAGGCCTATAAATGGGTCCCGAGGCTTCGTTCTGACCATTTCAACTCAATTTCTATGATTTTTAACTTCTAAACATTTCTCTGGTGCAAGTCGTGGTCTAGCGAGTCCAATTTTTAGCTTCAGTTCATAGCTTCAGTCTCCAATTCTACACTCAAGGTTAGTGTCTATTTTTCTCTTTCTCTTTATTTTTTCTGCAAATATGTTAGTAGCAATGCAACTAGGAAAGCATGCTAGCATTTATTTCATTTTTGGTATTTTTGCATATATGCTTTTTTTTTTTTTTAATATCATTTATGCTATGATGATTGTGAGAGACCGCATATAATTGGGGTGCTTTCAAAAAGAGATTCTGGTGCTTGTGAGGGCACCTCTCTTTTGGGTAGTGGTGTGGAATCGCCACTTATTTTTATACAAAAAAAATAAGAAAAAATAAATACAAATTACATGATCAAAATATTTCGAATGTCATTGATTAAATAAAGACAAGTACAATTTTAGTAAATTAAACCTTACAAGGCTTTAAGTCCTAGTTACAATCTATGCAAAAGAATACAAAAATTTTGGTCCTAGTTACAATCTACCAAAAATTAAAAAAGACAAAACACTAATCTACCTATCCAAAAATCTAAGCTTGGGGGCTAGGTTACGAAATGAGAAGGTGTTTAGCACCTATTCTGCCCAGACAAAGTCTAGTCTTCTAGACTCTAATGACCAGTATACCCTTTTTTGCATGATGTGAATGATATGTTGAACATACATAACAAACACTTGATAAAAATTAACCTAAATAAATTTACCTTATGAATGTGTCCTCTTTATAAAGAAAATTCAGATATGTTTTGTGGGAAAAAAAAATGGATTTGTAAAGAAAAATCAGATTTTTTTTTTTTTGTGTATAAAAGAAAGAATAAGATTTTTGTTAAAAAGTATCATATATGTTTCTGTGTAAAGTTAAAAAAGGTGATTTTATCAAGAAAAATCAGATCTTTTTTTATGTATAAAAAATAAAAATAAATGACTTTTTGAATGTGGATTCACATTCAAAAGATGAATTCATTATGCATGCATCACATGTTAAAAAAAAATAGAACCTAACCTTCAATCCCTTCTTTTAAAATTCAAAATCTGCACTTTTGTAACAAAGGAACCTTTTTCTGAAAAAAATTAGATTTGTATTTAATGGAAATACGGATCAGATTTGTGCTTGAAAATAATCAGATCTAAAAATACAGAGCAGTTTTTGAATAAGAAAAAATCATATCTGAAAATACAGATAAGTTTTTAGTTTAGAAAATTAGATTTGAAAATACAGATTAGTTTTTAATTTAGAAAATCAGATCTAAAACTACAGATTTTTTTTTTTTTTTGAAGAAATCTTTAATAGACATTAGTAGATTTTGAAATTTGAGAAAGTGAATCACAATAAACAATCATCTAAGAACATGTTTTAAAAAAAAAAATTCTAGCAGAACATGGTAATTATATATCAAGAACAAGAAATAATAAAACATGTTAAACATTTCATGCATCAGCAACAAAATTTAATGGAGAAGAAAAGAAAAGAAAAAGTAGAATACCTCTTGCATGAGCGTGCTCTTCTAATGAAAGAATATTTTAGAATTCAAAGAACTTTATTCAACTCTTTGAAGCCTAAAATACTTTACTTACAAAAAAGAAGTTCCTAAGGCAAGAGCCTCCAAAACGTCTTTAACGTAAGGGGAATTGAAAAATCAGAAAAGAAGAGACAAAAAGAGGGGGGTCTGAAAGTGTAGAAAAGTGTGCTAAATTTTAAGAGGCGTCCACTATTTATAGAGATTGGAATACTTCGAAAAATTACTTGAATGATCAGATACGAACTAGGATACATCCTTATCTCTAAGAAAACGAAAAAAGGGTAAGGTTTATCTCAATCCAGGAGTCCTCCAGACGAGCCTCGAGTTTGTGCCAATCGGCACTTGAGAAGTGCCAAGCTCACGTTTGAATTTTTGTCCAACCTAGACTCCTTTTTTGAGGGTTTTTGAGCCTGGAATTGCACTTAGACTCATTTTTAATCTGTATTCTAAAAATTAAACCCCTTTTCTGGATATTTAGGTCTCTAAAGTGATGATTATCTTGTAGATAAACACTCCAAAAAGTCTTGATTATCCACAATTTGATTGTTATATGATTATCCACTTTATTCTCATGCAAGCAAGTCTATTTTTGACACTGACTAACAATCAATCACAAAATTATTTAATTAATTTTAATTGTCTAACCAATCAGAATTCATTTAAATTATTCATGCGTGGTTGGTTCCACCCAAACAAAATGCATGCAAATAGTGCAAACTTGATCATGTGATATCTTTCAATCTGATGGTCCAATTTGGAAATCGAACATAGCATCATGATCGTTAACCTCAAGATCATTTTTATGATGTGCAATGAATGAATTAATGCATGTAATGCAATTATGAATTTTGGGTATATGAATGGTTACTCTAGCCATCTTCCTTGATTAAATTATGGGTGCAAAATCGAGTGTCTACAATGATGTTGGAAAATATATTCAAGTAGCATAGGCAGACTTGCATATGTTGGATGCTATGAAAACACAAGAAACACTATGAAAACTAAAAGAAAGCTAGGTAAATATGAGAGACTAGGCATGATTAAGATGGAAAATTTTGAGAGAATTGAAAATGTGAAAACAATGCAATTTTACGTGAGGGTAGTTCTAGAAAACATAGGATTAAACGGTCACCGTTGAATCTGAATCATGAGTGGTATCTTTAGAAAAAGGGAATAGGATTACACGACCGCCACCGAATATGAACCCTAAAAGAGATTAAACGAATGCCACCAAATATAAATCTTGAATAAATGGACAGGATTTAATGACTGTCGCCAAATATAAACCTTGAAAGATATTAAGCGACCGCCGCCAAATATAAATCTCGAAAAGATGGACCGGGATTAAATAACTGCTGCCGAATATAAACATTGAAAGGGATTCAATGACTGTCGCCGAATATAAATCTCGAAAAGATGGATAGGATTAAATTATTGTTGTCGAATATAAATACTGAGAAAGATTAAATGACCACCACTGAATATAAATCTTAGAAAGATGGATAGGATTAAATGGCCACCGTCAAATATAAATCCTGAGAGAGGATTTTGAAAACTTTGATAAGTTGAGAAAAAGAGATAGGCTTAAACGACCACTGCCAAATATAAATCCTAAGAGAGAGGCATTTTGAAAACTTGAATACTTTTAAGGCAGAAGAGATAGGCTTAAACAACCGCCGCCAAATATAAATCTTGAGAGAGAGACATTTTGAAAACTTGAATACTTTGAAGGAAAAAGGGATAGGATTAAATGACCACCGTCAAATATAAATCCTAAGAGAGAGGCATTTTGAAAATTTTGATATTTTAAGAAAAAGAGACAGGGTTAAATGACCGCCATTGAATATAAATCCTCAGAGAGAGGCATTTTGGAAACTTGAATACTTTTAAGGCAAAAAAGATAGGATTAAACTACTTTGAAAACTACTTTGAATATAAATCTTGAGAGAAAGGTGCTTTGAAAACTTGAATACTTTTGAGGCAAAAGAGAAAGGATTAAAAGACCATTGCAAAATGTAAATCCTGCGAGAAAGGCATTTTGTAAACTTGAATACTTTTGAGGCAAAAGAGATAGGATTAAATGACTGCCGCCAAATATAAATCGTAAGAGAAAGGCATTTTTGAAAACTTTGATATTTTAAGAAAACATGACATTTCTGAATGAACATGCATGATATATATTAGGCAATAGGGTTTGACATACTTACCTGACTATTTGAATTTCCATATGTTTCGGGCTTTCTAATCCAATATGAATTTGCTTTTATAGATCATGTCTCAATAGTCGAGATCTAGCGAGGATCGTAGGAAGGCTCTTGCTATTGTTCCATCTTGAGTAAACTTGTCTAGCAGCGATGACAACACTGTCTCGGCCAGCGTGCAAGTTGCACGGGCCCTTCACCAGCGTTTTGATAGAGGTCGTGATGAAACCGCCCTTGCTAGGGGCATACACATAGCACATCACACTAAGAGCTGATGTTCAGTGGAGATAGCCAATACTTCATTTCAATCTCGTACTGGTTCAGGAGGCAGTTCTTCACAGTCCCCTTGGACTAAAGAGGATGGAGGCCTAGGGGGCGTTGAGCTTGGAGACACGCTCATGTTTGATGTTGATTTGGAGGCCGATAGCATGGTCGGACTGGGTCCAAGTGCTCCAAGGCACCGTAGTTTTAAGCCAAGATTTCCACCTTGTCAGGCTAGGGCCGAGGCATACACTTGATAGATTGATGATAGCATAGATCATACCCATCTTCAGCATGATCTGAAGAGGCATCCTTTTGCTCAAGCTTGGAAGGGCCTGGTATGTTCCTTTTTCTCTTCAACTTAGCAATTTTGGATGCATAGATATGCATGCTAACTAGTAGCTTTTTTGATATTGAGTGTAAGATACTGACAGGACTCACAGTTAAGGAGCCTAGTCTTCATTCCTTATTTGCCTGTTTGACTCTTGGACTAATGCACTATTGCACAATTTTGATTGAGTAGGGTTTCGAGGACTGCCTGAGGATTTCAGCCTATTCCAGAAGGGAAGTGGTAGTAGCGACTTTGGTGCATCAGTTCCACGTGGACACTGGCACCTTTCATTTAAGCTGTGGGGAGTATGCAGTCCTTCCCCTCGACTGGACGGCCATCTTAGGCCATAGATTTGATGGATATCCGATCCCGACTGAGTTTGTGGACTTCAACATCGCGAGCAAGCTTTTAGGCATCAGCTATCCCCTTACCTGAGCAACAAGACGATACTTTGCACCTCCCGATGTGCCTCAGATCCACATAGAGTGGCTGAGGATCAACATACCTTAGGAGGCGAAGCCGGATGACATTGCTCTCAAGCGGTTCTTCTTTTATTTTCTCGGTAGTTGCTTGTTCAGCAAAAACTGGTCGGTGTTGACTTGTTAGCTATTGTTGGCCATGAGAGTAGTGTCAGATATAAGGGCCTATGATTAGGAGTCCCTTTCTTACAGATTCTTCATCGCTTACCTGAGGCAAGCTTTGCAATAGGGCTTCAAGAGCCTCAAGGGTTGTTGGCAGATTTTGACGTGGTAGGAATATGAGCATATATCCCAGCCTTGTTTCCACAATATTCTGGACTGTCTTTGACGATATATCCTAGGGCATACACTTAGACCCTCTACACGATCACTAGAGTTGTTTTGACATAGTCGTCCACCGTCGGCGCTGTGCTGGATTGTGTCATTTAGGGTGAGATACTTAACAAACCCTATGATGGGCGGTTATTGGCTAGGCGTGAGGTCACCCTGGTATGGCTAAGTTGCATGTACGATGTTGGTTCTGGGCTTTATCAAGCTGGGAGTTCTTCTTAGCTGAGAGTCCTTCCATTAGGTTATGCCTAATTTTAGAGTGCCTAGGGATCCACCTCGTGAGCTTTCTTGTTCTACGGTGATTTTGGACTACCCTAATTATGGACAGGTTCCTTTGAGGGTTTCGTTATAAAGGATACTGATTATGTCACTTCATTTCTGTAGTCATCGGCGGGACCTATCATTGATGATTGCCCTATGAGTGGTGGCAAAGTGCATGGTGGCATAGTACATGCTCATCAGGCTTCAGAGGCCCACTTGAGCTTACATGTAGATACCTTACAGGCTAAGGTGAGAGAGCATGAGGGTGCAGCTTCTGCTAGAGATGGGTGTGTGTAGGAGGAGATCGCTAGGTCTTTAGCTCGAAAGAGGGATCGATGGCAGAGAGAGAGAAAGGGAGGCCCATGCCGTTGCCACAGAGAGAGAAAGGAGCCAGCTCTTGGTTGAGATAGGCATGCTCCACGGGTCTTATGACAACTATGATAGATTTTTTGATAATTTTGTTTCAATGAACTATGTTTACAATTTGTTACTCAATTCTTTTAAGATTCTTTTACATGTATAACGTTAATAATAATAATAATAATAATAATAATAATAATATACTTTTCCCCCTTTTTGGATAGAAGATCAAAAGATCTTAATTTTCGTTGTTAATTTACAAATTTTGATATCGTTGTCTGGCTATCTCTCTTTCTCCCTATCTTTTAAAATTTTAAATCTTTTTCATTTCCCTTTCACTTTTGTCTTCTACTTTAAGAAATATGTAGGTATTTCCCTTGAAATTGAGACTGGCACTCAAACGGGCTATCCAGTAAGCAATTGATATGGATCTTCAAGTAGGTGTTTTTGAAGAAGACTCCATTTCTTGATAAACTGGCTGTCTAGTTAGTAATTGATATGGATCTTCAAGTAGGTGTTTTTGAAGAAGCCACCACTGCTTGATAAACGAATTGTCTAGTTAGGAGTAATTGATATGAATCTTCAAGTAATTGTTTATGAAGAAGACTCCAATGCTTGATAAACGGATTAGCAATTGATTTGAAATTATTGTTCTAGCAATATTTGAATTCTATTCTTCATCTCAAATTGAAATAACTAGAAAGCAAAAGTTTATCAATTCAAAAATACATAGTGTATATGCTATTTGAAAAAAAAAAAAAAAAAATCATGTTTGATATGTACAAACTATTGACTAAGATGGGAGTTATCTGTAGAGGATGAACTTTATTTTATTTCTTAGCTTCTAAGAATGCTTCAAAAAGAAAAGAAAAATCAGCATGTGTGTGTGATGAGGCTAGTCATCTTTTTTTGAGAATGAAGTCTTGGAATTTTATTGACTAAATTAGCCACTATTGACCAAGAGTACAGAATGAAGGTGTGGAGGAACATCCTCCATCCCCACTAAGTAACCATTAGCATGTCTCGCATGTTTAGCTAGATTATGTGCAACAAAGTTACCAACTCTATGTACATGAGAAAAGGAAATCCTAGTGGTATTTGTCAAATTTTTTGCTGCTGTGAGGATATGGCCAAACGGTGAGAAGCTTTCTCCCTCACTGTTGAGGGTCTTGATCACTGATTCCAATTTGCCTTCAAGGATAAAGGAGGAGCAACCAATCTCCAAAGCGAACGACATTGCCCGTGCAGCAGCCTGTGCCTCCACCATATCGGATGAGAAAGGAAGATTGACTTGTTCGGATAGTGAAGCAATGACCTGGCCATGATTATCACATATGACTGCATCGATGCCTGCTCTACCAATGTCTTTGAAGGTTGCACCATCAAAGTTGACCTTCGGATAGTTTGTTGGGGGTGGCGTCCATCTGATTTGTGGGGATGCGTTGGTGACCGACTGAGTAGGGGCAGCGTGGTTAGCTTGCATGAAAACTTGGAGAGCTTGTTCGGCAATCGGGACCACCTGTGAGATAGGATAGTCTTCGTTCTTTGCTCTTATCTGGTTTCTTCGATGCCAGATTGTCCACATCACCATCGCCAGCTTCTCCACTTCTTTCCCGTCCTTCTGAGCCTGAAGTATAAGGTCTGATATGGTGGTGAAGTTCCTTGGAGGGCTGAAGTCGATCTCGAGTATTGATCTCCAAACCTATGAGATGGCTGAGCGCTTCCAAAGGGCGTGAAGCACGTTCTCAGCTTCTCCATTGCAGTGGTCACAGTTGTCTGACTGAAGGATTCTTCGCTTCACCAAACTTGTTTTCACTTGTAGCGCATCCTTGCAAGATCTCCATAGAACATTCTACACCTTATTAGGAACCGATGAATTCCAAATCACTTCCATAATTCCCCACTTGCATTCGGCCTCTCCTGCATTGGATAACTAGAATTCTCACGCATAAGAAATCTGTAACCCGACTGCACTGTATACTGACCCGAGGGAGTGTGAGGCCAAATTAATTTATCATCCACTGCTGCACTACAAAAAGGGATGCTTTTAATCAAATCAGCTTCTGAAGGAATAAACAAGCCTTGTAGCAGGTTTGAATCCCATTGTCTTGATTCTAGATCAATAAGTCAGCTATTCTTGCCTCCTCAAAGCCTTCCACAATTGGAGATAAAGCTCTTGGATGATCACAAGATGGTAACCATGCATCTAGCCAAACCCCAATTGATTCTCCATTGCCTATCCTCCATTTTGCACCTTTCAAAAGAGCTTCATGACCTTTCCAAATGCTATGCCATGCATAAGATCCAGCACTGGATTCAGCGGCTTCCATGATAGAGCAGTTGGGAAATTTTTTTGATTTAAAGACTGTAAAATAATGATTCCTTGTGATGTAGCAACCTCCATGCTTGCTTTTCTAACAAGGCGTCATTGAATAGAGCTAGGTCCTTGAATCCCATCCCTCTTTCAGATTTTGCTTGACATAGCGTTTCCCATTTGCAGGGCTGGCTCAACAAGTTTTGGGGCCTTAGGCAAAAATTTTAAATGGAGCATTTTTATAATTAAATATTAATAAAATAAAATATATTTATATATTGAATCTTTTTATTTAAAATATATTTTTCTTGCTTTTTGAGATGCAAAATTACTAATTAAGTTTTTGTATTTAAGTTCCTCTAACATTTCTTTTTCAATTAATAATATAGCTAATCCACTTAATCTTTCTTGTGACATAGTAGACCTTAAATAAGATTTTATTAATTTTAATTTTGAAAAACTTCTTTCTGCAGATGAGAAAATATTTATAGATAAATAAAACACAATTTATAATTAAAAATGATAATTTAACTAAAAATAAAATTTAAAGTATAGAACAATAAAACCTGGTTATTGCAATTTTTCTAAAGCCGTGACCACTTGAAAGTTTAAACCTGCACAAATAAAAATTAATTTAATACATGGTTTAATAAATTAGTGTCAATATAATACAAATGAGTTGATATGATACACATCAAATTATTAATTGGTATAATAATTTATAATGATAAATAAAGTGTCAGATTAAAAAAAAAAAAAAAAAAAGTGAGAAACTGTCTGACCAAATCATGTAAGTCATAACTGTGGTCAGTGGTTTGTGGGCTGTACTCCTATAAAAAAATAAAATAAAATAAAAAGTAAAGTGAGAACCATCCAGCCTTTTCTCCACTAGATCCTATATTTCTATGGCTAAGTTTTAAAGCAGAAAAAGGTCTACAGAGGGGCAGTCGGGCAGAATTAGAAAAACTATATTTCTATGGCTAAGTTTTAAAGCAGAAAAAGGTCCACATAGGGGCAGTCAGGCAGAATTAGAAAAGCCATCATAGCAAAAAAACGTGTCCCATCCCATCAAACAATTGTGCAGTGTAGTGAAAGTGTGAAACAAACTAAAAATATATATAATTTAAGTTAAAGAAATAGAAGACTCTTGAGTCTTTATTTTCGGAAAGACAAAGAGAAAGGGGGGAAGAACTGAAGCAGAAGAATACCTCTTGTGACTACCGGTTGGTGGACTGGTATGCTGGAATCAACAAAGAAAAATTTCAAGCTAGAGTGGCTAACTGAGTTGATGGAAAAAGATCAAAAATCAAGATGAAGATGAACAAAAGAAAGGTAAGACCGTAAGAATATAGATGAAGAGGCAGAGAGATAGAGAGATGAGAGGTTTTTCTTTTGTTTTCGACATTTATAATCTCTATTTTAGCATATTTCAAGACAATTACGATTGTTTTATTAATGAATTTGTCTGCTATTAATTTTAATTTTAGCATATTTTAAGGATGGATTAATACATTTGTCTCCTAAAATTTAATTGTGTTAGCTGAACTTTGACTTTTTTTTTTTCCTTTTTAATCTTTTGCATTTTAGGATACAATGGGGCATTTTTAATACATTTTATTGACCAATAAAAATGCTTAAAATTTTTTTAACTAAAATATATAAATAAATATATTATATATATAAATTTTCTTTTTTACAAGCGGGAGCCTTCTTTTATTTGGGGGCCTCTTCTTTTATTTGGGGTCTAATGGGGGCCTTAGACGATTGCATCTATTGCATCTAATGTTGAGCCGGCCCTGCCCATTTGACCCAATGAACTAAATATATTGCTTATCTAGATACGTTCATCAATCTCTACCAAATTAAGATATACCTGTAAGATGTTTTGGGAACTCCACCTCTATTTACATCTGCACTCCTTGGTCCATCCCTCCTTAGTCCCACGAAGATCTCTACGTACTTGTCCAGTCCAAGACAACTGAGATCTTCCTGTCAGTGTGTGGGAGTGGCTCAAACAGAGAAGAATCTGATCTGGTCTGAATTTCAGGCCCTGCCTTTTCCTTTGCTACTAGGATAGTCGGCAACTTCTATTAGTGCTGAACCTTGTGTCGAATTGATCCGTGAATTAAATAAAATATTGATATCTCTTGGCCAGAGCCATCATCTTGAACCAATAGTCCTCCAAGCGAACCCTCCATTGTAGATATATGAAGTTTACTTAATTACATTTTTCCTCTAAAAGCTTAAGGCAGTTCAGAATTTTTATTTTGATCCATTTGATTTCTTTTCGAAAATGGTCCTTCTGACCAAATTTGTTACTCTAACAAACTCAACATTTTCAGCATTATTTATTATTTAACCCATCTCAGCATTCTTTCTATTTTTTTTTAAATAAAAAAAAAATAGGAAACAAAGAAAACTTTTAATAAAATAAAATTAACTCTTTTATTTTTGGTTAATTCGTGGTATTTTACTATTTTTAATTCTTAGGCAAGAGCGAACAACTCATCAAAATCTCACTTTGGATTTTTTCCCCGGAAGTCTGAGATTTGTCCCTCCACTTCTTTTGCCTTCTTAATCTATTTAATTATTCACCAACCCCACACCAACTCTCTCTCTCTCTCTCTCCCCCCCCCCCCCCCCCCAAAAAAAAAAAAAAAAAAAATTATAGGAAATAATATGATGTGAAATTTCATCATATTGGGGAAGTTATTGATTTTCTTTCATAAAACATGAAAGAAGATGTTACGTCTATCTTTTCTTTTCTTTTTCTTTTTTGAATTTGTAATGTTTTGAGTTTTCCGCCAAATTCAGTGGTCTATGACAGCAAATAATTTCAAACATTAAGTGTACGTCTGGGTGGAGATTAAAAACTAAAATTATTTTACTATTCAGCTTATTTTTGTTACTATTCATGGGCCCCACTGCACTTTTTGACACTATTCATGAGCTTCATTGTACTATTTCAACTAACTTTTACCTTTATCTACAGTACTTTTAGCAATAATTTTTCAGTTTCAACAAAATAAGTGGTACTCAAACACACCCTAAGACATATTGGTGGTAGCTTCCTAGGAAATGTAATAAGCCACTATTGGATAGAAGAAACATGAAGCTATACCAACAACTCATTGAGTCAGAAAAATCTATCATATATTTGATACATGTATCAATACATAAATACCACATTGGTTGTGTCCCATTTTGCTTTCACCATTTGCATCCAATTTGATGTCAGTCAAACAGCACATGCCTTCTTGGAGCAACAGGAGCACAGGAAGTCACAATGCAAGATCAAAGAGGAGTGCCAATAGAGGCCATCAGGGTGACAATGTTGGAATTGCATGAAATTTGGCAAGTTTAAGGAAAACGGCATTTTGATCCAAAATCATTATCATGAGCGTTGCCAAAATTTAGGTGAATTCCTTTGTTAAGTCCTTGAAAACAATGTTTTTGCTATTTATAGTAATATTTGTTTTTCCTTAATAACTTATAATTTAAAAGTCAGAATAAGACCCCGTTTATTTTGGGACGACCTTTAAAGTTAGTAGTTTATGATTCTGCATTTAACCCAATTTTTCCATTTTTGATAAATTTCGATATTTTGTCACCTAATCGTGTAATTAGTGCAAATTAGGGTTTTAGACGTTTTTCTCAGTATTTATATGTTTTGTAGCCGTCAAAGGCAAATTAAACTATTAACAATAAACATAGACTTTTGTCATTTTTTTTTTTTTTTTTTGTGTGGATTCCAGTTTTTTTCTCCTTGTGGATATAGGGAAACTCTTTGTGGATTTGAGGTTTACTAGCAAGAATTAACAGTTTAGTTTCTGTTCCATCAAGAGAGTATCGTGTGTGCTTTCTTTAGACTTTCATGACATCACAATTAATGATAATGGCCTTTGCTTTTAATGTGTTAAGTGTTAACCACTAACCAGTCAGCTGATAGAACAAAACAAAAGCAATCAAAAAATCTATATTCCAATCAAATATATATAGCTATGAGCTATCCCTATCCCCAAAAGGAAAAGGAAAAAAATCAAATCAAATCAAATATAGTTACATGGTTACAACATTCAAGCCTCAAGTACAGCCACACTGCTATAGGCTCCTGCTCTTATTCCCATTGGTCTTTAATCACGTCCCATGCTAGGGAAAAAATGGCTGGGCATGTGAAGGTGAGGTATAAAATAAAAGGGTTAAGGTTTCAAAAATAAATAAATAAATAAAAGGATTAAATATAGGTATAATTTTTCGAACTTTTTATATGTTTATAATATTAGATTTTTCAATTATATTTAAATAAATATCTACATTAAATTTAAGTGTTAGCGAAACGATTTTTTTTTGGTGGTTTATTGTTCTCTGCAGGCTTCATGGCTCTCAACCATGTATATTGGACAGAAATTTAAAGGCTTTCGGCATTTTTTTTTTTTTTTTTTGGATAATCTTCGGCTAAAAATTTACCAACTTTAATATTTTGACTTCTGGGCCATTGGCCCATGCAATATTAATTTTTTTTTTTGGTGGAAACGGGGGGTCTTATTTAGCTAATAATAGAGTTTATACAGCACCAACAGCAGGTCCTTGGGCACATAGTTGAGTACTCCCAAGGCCGGCCAAATCCTTTACATAGTACATATAAACAAAACTAGGACAGCCATTATACACAAACAAGAGGTCCTGTTGGTGAGTTCCCCACTTTGCTAGAGCATCTGCACACATGCATTTGCTTCACGGTAAATGTGCTGCACCTGCACCACCCTGTCTCGGTCCATAAGGCTCTTGCAATCATAAATTAAAGACATCATATTAGTAGGGTAGCTCACAGTTGTATTTGTCAGCCAAGTTAGTACCACGTTAAAGTCAAGTTCAAGCCGGATAAACTTAAAACCCAGTTGCCATGCCATCGCCAAGCCTTGCTAGACAGCAGCCAATTCAGCCATATTTGTTGTTGCGATACCCAAATGAAGAGAGAAACCGGCTATCCAACATCCCAAATGATCTCTCAATATCCCCCCTACACTTGTGACCCCTGGATTACTTAGTGCACTACCATCAGTGTTTAGTGTAATGTAAGGATTTGGGGAAGCGTGCCATCAGACAAGCTGCAGGAATCTAACTTAGGTCCATCTAACAGTGCCAGCTAGGAAATAAAATTTTGTAGCAGCTTGCACAGTAGCATAGATAAGGCTATGTTAGGAGCGAGATTCATTCTTAAAAATCCTTTCATTTCAAGCTA
Organism: Quercus lobata; assembly: GCF_001633185.2. NCBI lineage: Eukaryota > Viridiplantae > Streptophyta > Magnoliopsida > Fagales > Fagaceae > Quercus > Quercus lobata. The sequence continues at coordinate 47,666,399 of NC_044908.1, read as the reverse complement.
ACTATAGTTTCCAACTAGTAAAAGGAAAATAAACATTCCAAGTGAGGTGATGTGTCTGGATAACCATGTCGATTGTTGCATTACACCTTAGCCAATCCTACAAAGGCATGTGAAAAAAGGATAGGGGCAAAATACTTGGAGATTGATTCCATACCTCTTTTGCCCAAGGGCAATCCCGAAGAATGTGGATGGTCATTTCCGGGTTACAACAACGAGTACAATGAGCATCCCAATGGTTACACCCAAAAGTTAGGAATTGCTTGGTGGGTAACCGGTTGCACATAGCTTTCCAGAAGAAGATTTGAATTTTTTTGGGGCATGGTAATGACCAAATCCAGTTTCAAAATGATTTGTTCCAAGGAACATGTTGTTGTTGACAAAGAAACTTGGAGGCAGGTTTAACGAAGCAAGTACCCTTGTTGTGAGGCCATAGGAAAGCGTCATCTAGTCTAGTAAAACGCGTGACAGGAATACCTCAAATAAGACTTTAAAGGTGGTGGGGAATAGGTAAATTGAGAGAGTAGAATGACCACGAGTGAGTAGGGCGTAGCAAACTAACCCTACAGTCTTCGTCATGGGGAAGGAGGGGTCCCTTGATATAATTACAAAGGGAGCCTTGTGGAAGCCAAAGGTCCTTCCAAGTATGAATAGTTTGCCCATCTCCAATTATCGAGCGCATGCCCTGGAGTAACAAATTGGCTCCTAACAAGGTTGCTTGGGAACAAGGTTGCTTGGGAAAAGTATTTAGCTTTTAGCACCTACGCCCAGAGTGTATTGGGATTGGTGTAAAGGTGCCAAGCCTAGTTCATGAGAATTGCACGGTTTCTGTGATGAGTGGAGGGGATCCCCAGTCCTCCCGCCTCTTTGGGTAAAGTGACAGTGTCCCAACTAACCGTGTGACAACCGTGATGATGTTCAATATCTCCCCAAAGGAAATGACAACTCATTTTGTCAATCTGTTGACTAATCTTTTGGGGAAGGAGCGTGGTTTGTATGGCGTAGAGGGGAATGGAGGCCATAGATGCTTTAATAAGGGTGGCCCGGCCAGCCATAGATAAGTATTTGGTTAGTCGTCCCTCAATACACAGGCGTATTTTGTCCACTAAATATTGATAAGATTGTGCGGTACGGCGGGTGGTGAAGATGGGCGTCCCTAAATAAGTACCAATGCAGTCTGTGGTGGGAATACCAAAGATTCCAGCCACTTGTTCTTTCACACGCCGAGGAGTACTAGGAGAAAACCATAATTTCGATTTGGGGACACTTATAAGCTAGCCTGAAGAGTCACAAAAAGTCTATAGAATGTTGCGTAAATTCCTAGGCTTGGCTTTAGTGAAAAGAAAAATATCATCAGTGAAAAAAAGGTGTGAGAGGTGAACCCTATCCCTAAACTTGATAGGGTGGATAACTTTATCTCACATAGCCTCTTCCAATCGGATCGACAACCACTCCAAACAAAGAATAAATAGATATAACGGTAGAGGATCGCCCTGTCAAAACCCCCAACTAGGCACAACCTCTGGGAGTGGGGCCCCATTACATAAAATATGAAACCTAGTGGATGAGAGCATATTCATAATAAGAGTAAGAAGGCTTGGTGGCATTTGAAAAAATTCTAGAGTTTCTTTAAGAAATACCCAATCTAGCTAATCATAAGCTTTTTCAAGGTCCAACTTTAGGGCAACATAACCATCTCGACCCCATCTAGATTTTAATGTCCGAATGACTTCCTGAACGATGATAATATTGTCACTCGTTCGACGCCCTGGCACAAACCCAGCTTGGCAAGGGTTGATAACCTCAACAATATAAGGTTTGAGCCGTTGCACAATTAGTTGAGATAGAAACTTATAAAGGGTATTACAAAGACTAATTGGGCAGAACTACGTGATCAATTCCGGATGTGCTACCTTGGGGATAAGAACTAAGTTTATGATACCCTGGGGTGGTGGGATAGTAAGCTGCTCAAAAACTTCCTGAATGACCTGATTTATACTCAGGCCCAAACTGGGCCAATTTGATTAGAAGAAAAGAGCGTGATAGCCATCCGGTCCCGATGCCTTCAAAGGAGGGAGATCCCTAAGGGTCCTATAAATTTCATCAGGTTGAGGGATACAAGTTAGAGACTGGGCATGTTCAAAGAAAGGACTATTTGGACAACACTGCGCCATAGTTCAAGATGAAGGATGCAGATGAGGTGACATAGCCTGAAACAACCTACTAAAAGCATGAGTGATATGCTGGATTAAAGGCTCTCCCATAAGCCATAAGCTCGTGTCATCTTTTAAAGTGACAACTCGCATTGGCTTCGTTGTTGAATGGTTTTAAGGTGAAAATGCTGAGTGTTTGCGTCCCCATAATTTAATCACATAATTCTAGATTTGAGTTACCAATATAAATATTCTTGGTGGAGAACCGTATTATATTCTTGTGCAAGTTGTCATTCAAGCGAGTATAAAAAGGTCAATGGTTTCCTAGCTAACACCACTTGTATTCCCAAAATGGTGTTTATTCCAGGCACAAATATTTTCTGTTAAAAAGTCAAGGCACCAAGGGAATCGAGATAAGGAGGAGGAAGCAGATGGAATCAGTTCAGATGATTTCCAGCTATCGCTCACAAGAGTAGTGAAGGTAGAATTAGTAAGCCACATTTGCTCAAACTGAAACGACTTGGGAGTTTTCAACTCCAAGGGGTCAATGTTAAGCAAAATGGGCCAGTGGTCAGATTTAACTCTAGGGAGATAAGAGATTTCAAAAGCAGGAAAAAGAAGTTTCCATTCGGCATTTCCTAGGCCTCTATCTAACCATTCTTTAATATTGTGGTGCCAATCCAGGCTTTTATTTGTTGACGTGAATCGAGGACCCTGAAAATCAAGGTCCATCAGACCACAATTATCCATGCAAGCTCGAAACGTAGATATATGAGTTCTATTTAAAGGTAAACCTCCCAATTTTTTGTCATCCGAAAGCATATCATTAAAGTCCCCCAAAAGAACCCAAGGTAAAGAGATAGCAATAGCAAGAGTTTGTAAATAATCCTAAAAAAGTTTACGCTTATTAAAATTTGGTGAGGCATAAACGGCTATAAGTAAAAAAGAAAAAGATGGAGATGGTACCTTAACAAGAGCATGGATACTATATTCACTGTGTGTGTGGATTTCCACTTTGAAGGAGGGACTTTCATTCCATAACAGCCAAATGTCGTCGGAGAAACCAGTGAGATCCACTCATTGAGAGTGATCGTAAGGAAGAGTGTTGATAACTGCTTGAGCCCTCACTTCTGCAATATGGGGCTCGATAATGATTAGAATGTTTGGCTGATGCTGACGATGGAGTTTGTAGGCATAATTACAATAAGTCACGCTACCTGCACCCTAGAATTCCAAGCAATCATCTTCATTGATGAGGTATGGGGGTTTAGATAATCATTCGGGGTCCCCCCTGTCATTGGGGCCCTCGCTGCAAATGGACGGAGGCACTGATGCCTCGCTGTGGTGGTCTTTATATGATACATTGGGGCCACTTCGCCGAGCCTAGCCTAATGCGTGCCTGACACGACAAATGGCAAGCTTTGTTTAGAGAACATTATTATGTATAAATTGGACTTTTCTTCTCACAGCGCTATGTTTCTTTCGCCGAGATCCAAGAAGCGAAAAATGGCTAGGGGTAGTGGGTTTAGGGAGTCCACACTAGAGGAGCTCACCGGGGTTCTCCTTTGCCTGACTAGTGGGGCCCTTGGATGCCCCGCTGGTGCTTGATAAGGGTGCACTAAGCGGCACACTCGGACATGAGTCTGTGGCAGCTAATAAGGAGTGGGCTGGGGTGGTGGTTCGAGTCTCATTGGCAGGCTTGGAGTTTGGGTCTCCATGCCAATGCTGTTCGGGGGTGAACCGGTATCTGGACATAGCTCACCGTTTCATCCTCGGATCATCCTAAGGAGAGGCCACTCCATATCTGCTCAAGGGCAGCCATCTCATGAGCTTGAGTTTGGGGGGTAGGTGAGAGTTCATGGAGGGAGTGGCAGGAAGGGTCAAGCTACTTTGGGGAGTGGGTGTATGCCAAAGGTCGGGGTCGGTCGGAGTGGGCGTTGAAGAGCTCTGGTTAGATGAGCGAGTCATGGTGCAAAATGGTATTAGTTGTTGTTGGTGCAAGAGGAGGTACGTCGTTTTTAAGCTCCACAGTCTGCATGTGTTGATTAGCATGGTTGAGTTGGCTTGCACTCGGACAAGTGGCCATGCAATTTCCTTGCATGCAGTCTGTGTTCAATTCACGTGGCGGGAGTGAATTTAGTTTTTCACCATGGGGTGCCACCTCCTTGCTGTGAAACCCAGCTGGCTGCCTTAACCCAAATGACCCCTGTCTTGTCACCGAGTGAGCTTGAGGAGTGCGCAGCACATGGGACTAAAGAGAAATGGGAGGGACACGTGGAGTAGACGAAGACGAGGTGTCACGCTGGGCAGCTTGCCATGCCGTGATAACTCGGTGTGAAACCCACATACTCGGGCTCGCCGAGTTTGCACAGTTTTCCAAGGAGTTTGCTCCTGGTCATGATCTTGTGCCCCTTGGTCACCATGTGTAATAGGGATTTGAGGTGGCTTGGTGTGGGGGTCAGTGAATGCCTTTGAACAGTGAATTTCTTGATGTCCAAGCCGCCCACACCGGTAACACAGTAGAGGAAGATTTTCGTAGATGATATCCTGCCAAAAATGCTCCAATTTTAAACGTTTCAGTAGTGGGTTGGCGGTGTTTATTTGGACATAGAGACGAGCATATCGCCCTCGAATGGCCGCACTAGTAATGGCATCTACCTTTAAAAGTTTTCCCAGTTTGTATCCCACGTGTTTAAGAAAGTCTGGATGATAATATTCTATGGGTAAGTTTTCCAAGCGGATCCAAATCGCCGTGGTTGAAATTTTGGCAATATGCGGATGAAAATTCGCCCCCCAAGCCTGCACATGTAAGTATTGGTCCCCAACAAACCATGGCGCATCCATGAGGGCATGTTGGTAGTCTTTAACAAGGTCAAACCGCATTATAAAATAACCATACCCAATATCAATTAAATGCATCATACCTCTGGGTCGCCAGATACTCGCTAACCTGGTTTGGAGTGCCTGGTACCCAAGTGGACATCCCATAATTTTGAGGATGATGCTCGTTTGCCAAGGGACAGCAAGCTTACGCTTCAGCTCTGTTGGAACTCGAATCGCCCAAGCTTCGTTGTCCAGTCCATCGGTATCGCTGTGGTGTACGTCATCGTTGCATGGGTGTTTCGGGGTAGCACTGTCATGGCTGGGTTGGCTAGTGTCTTCCGCGTTGCCTATGTCGCAGCTCAGGTCTAGCATGCATATGTCCTGAGTTACCTCTGCATACGTTTTCTTTCTCGAGTTATCTTTTAGGAAAGTGCTCTCAGGGTCATCAGCATCATAAAGCAAAACTGAGGTCGTCGTAGTTTTTTACTTAAGAATGTTTTCGTTCATGCTCGATCAAAAATATACTTACCCTGCAATTTAAATTAATTTATTGAGGAAAGCCTACCATAGTGGCATGTCACATGTCATAGAATTGAAAGATGATAATTTGTATTTGGTATCTAACGCACTCACATCACATGAGTCTCACGTATTAGTGGAATGCACATACTGCGAGAAACCCAACATTCTTCATGGTATGGGCCTGGTGCTACTATTCCTACTTAAGTATGATAAGTTTTTTATATACAATCCAGTGTAATTAATAGAATAAAATAAATCTCTTCCCCAACTATCAAAAAAACAAAAATAAATTTCTTTGCAAAAAAATAAAATAAATGATTTAATGAATGGTAAATTATATATTTGGTCTTTATCTTTTACATTATATTTTAATTTGGTCTTCAACCTTTCAATTATGTTAATTTGGTTCCTAACTTTTTAATGCCGTGTCAATTTATTAGAATATTAAACGAATAAAATAAATTTTTCTTCGCAAAAAAAATAAAATAAATGATTTAATGAAGTGTAAACTACGTATTTGGTCTTTATCTTTTACATCATATTTTAATTTAGTCTCTAACCTTTCAATTATGTTAATTTGATTCCTAACCTTTCAGTGTCGTGTCAATTTAGTCTCTACTGTTATCTTTTTGATAGAAATTGTTGGTGTGACAAATGACCAAAATAAAAAATCAGTTTATTGTCACATTAACAGAAACCAATTTTTTATTTTGGTCGTTTGCCATGTTAGTAGTTTTAATCTAATAGATAACGACAATGACTAAATTGACACAATACTAAAAAGCTATGGACCAAATTGGCACAATTGAAAGGTTAGAGACCAAATTGAAATATAATATAAAAGATAGAAACCAAATACATAGTTTATCCTTTAATAAATGTAATATATGTGAAGTTTACTATAAGCGAGAACATAATTTTTTTTCTTTTTTCTTTTTTTTTTTTAGTAGTTTTTTTTTTTTTTTTTGATATACCGATAGTTGAGGGTGAGGCATTTGAACTTTAAATGTCTCAATTGAAAACACAAAAATGTACTAACTAGTTAAGTTATGAAACTCACTACAACGAGAATGTATCTCTATATTTTCCATATTTGTTTGTCTGGTTTCTATAGCATGCCCCATTATTGAATATTTCCCTAAGCCTTGAGGTAACAAGCCTAGTGGCAAAGTTAATTTGGATGCAAATTAAGTTAACTTTTGTTAGGTTCTAAAGTCTTAGGATTTTATATATTTAGAACTCTAATTTGTATTGTTGGCAAACCATGATCAAAACAATGTGTTTAGAAGTGTTTAAGTCTAGCTCAAAGTTGTGCATCTATGTAAAGTTGGAATCGAGTTAAAGCAGGAAAGGATTGTGTCTTTCGGCCTGGCTCGATCGATCGAAAGACAGGCTCGATCGATTGAAGCTCGGCAGAATGTTTTTCTGCAGATTCGTCCAACTCAGCCCTAAGTGTTTTTAAACGTTTTTGGGGTTTCTTATTTGTCTTAAGTATAAAAGGCAAACCCTAGCCACGTTTTAGTGTTGCTCATAATTGTGGTTTGTGTAAATCTCTTGTGAGATCTAGAGGAGTTTTCCTTTACACAAACTTAGGGTTTTCAAGGAAAAGATTTATCTACGCCTTGATGATCAATTCAGTTGCTACCATTGAAGCTTAAAGAAAACACAAGCGGGTGTGCTTGAATCTGGTGGTGAATCCAAGAAAGAAGGAGTCCGTGAATTCGGAGCTTGCACGTGGTCGTGTCAGTAAGTTCTACTGGTGGGTAGCAATAAGAAGTCGAGCGTAGGGGCTTGTAAGTCTTATTGTATGAACTTTGATTCTTTCAAGATAGTGGATTCAAGTTACCTTGAGGATAGCTAGGTCAAATCCTCCCCAGGTTTTTACCGGTTTGGTTTCCTGGGTGATCATATCTTGTGTTATTTAATTTCCGTTGCTGTGCATGATTTGATTTTTTATTTTGTGATAACCTAGACTTGTTTAATTAGACTAAGTAACAACTTGGCTAATTACCTAGGTTAAATAATTTGTTTAAGGGGTCTAAAAACTATCAAGTGGTATTAGAGCAGGTAGCTTTTTTGTTGTTGATCCTTTGATCACTGAGCTGATCCTTGACCCCTTTGTTATGGACTCTTGGAAATTCTTTCTGCTTATTCATCAACTTGTTTACTTTGTGTATTTGTCTCTTGTTGAGTTTGTTAAATCTTTCCTTGAACGTCTTGGTCTTGTCATATATGGTAATAATTATTTGTGTTATACTGCCTTAACCGCCTTAAAAGCACGTGATTCTTGTCTTTGGTATTTGGATAGTGGTTGTTCCAGGCATATGACAGGAAACAAAGGATTATTCAAGACCCTCTTTGAAGGAAAGATTGGGACAGTCACTTTTGGAGATGGAAGCAAATTTGTCATCAGAGGCATTGGAACTGTGGACATCCCAGGGTTACCGGTCTTTGAAGATGTTTGGTATGTTGATGGATTGAAGGCAAATTTACTCAGCATCAGTCAGATTTGCGACAATGGACTAAATGTTCTCTTCACTAAGTATGAATGTGAGATACTTGATGGAGGAGGTGACTGTATGTGTGTTGGTGTAAAGACAGCTGACAACTGTTATGGATTAACACCAAGCATAAGCAACAAGTGTTTTAGTGTAAAGATTGATCAAGTTGATTTGTGGCATCAACGGTTGGGGCATGCAAGTCATAAGCAGTTAGAAAATATTTCCAAATGTGATGTTGTTGTTGGTTTACCTAAGTTTGAGAAGATAGATAAGTGCATATGTGGACCATGTCAGATAGGTAAATAGATAAAATCTAAACATCCGTGTGTGGCTAGTGTTCAAACTTCAAGACCTCTGGAGTTACTGCACATTGATCTTATGGGTCCTGCTCGAGTTCAAAGTTTAGGAGGAAAGAAGTATATTCTAATGGTTGTGGATGACTTTACCAGATATACTTGGGTTGTGCTGTTGAAAGACAAAGCTGAGGTTCCTGAAAAGATGATACATCTGTGTGAGAAACTACAGGATGAAAAAGATACCGTGGTAGCCAGAATCAAAAGTGACCATGGAAGAGAATTTGAGAATACCAAGCTAGCTACCTTCTGTAGTGAACAGGGCACACATCAAGAATTCTCATCACCCAAGACACCGCAACAAAATGGAATAGTTGAACGGAAAAATAGGGTCGTTCAAGAGATGGCACATGTCATGTTACACAATAAAAAATTGCCAAAATCTTTCTAGGGAGAAGCAGTTAACACTGCTTGCCATACACTCAACCGGGTGTATTTCAGACCTGATTCCAAGAAGACTCCTTATGAACTCTGGAGAGGAAAGAAGCTGGTCGTTAAGTATTTCAGGATATTTGGCAGTGATTGTTACATTCTACGTGATAGAGAGCACCTAGAGAAATTTGATGCAAAGAGTGACAAGGGATATTTTCTAGGGTGCTCCTCTACTAGTAGAGCATATAGAGTGTATAATTTGAGAACCAAAACTGTCATGAAATCGTCAAATGTTGTGATCAATGATGAAGTATGTCCAGAAGCACATCCAAAAAGTACTACTCAGGTTCAAGATAAGCCTATGGAGGTTAATGACTCTCTTCTTGTTGATTATGTTGGGAAACATAGTGATGAGGAGCTAATGGTGTTGAATGATACAATTTTTGTGCCATCAAGTCCTAAACCATCCACTCCTATTCATGAGACTCAACAAGTTCAACATGAGTTTAGCCCTTCATCAGAAAAGAGAGGTACATCCACATCTCTAGTTAAAGGTCCTTCCTCTAGTTAAAGGATTTGTTGACCCTCACAGACCGGATGATGTGTATAAGTTGAAGAGAGCACTGTATGGTCTGAAACAAGCTCCACGGGCTTGGTATGATAGATTGACTGCATATCTTACTGAGCATGGCTTCAAAAGGGGATTTGTAGACACTACTCTCTTCATAAGAAAGGATAAGAACAGTTTTGTTGTAGCTTAAATTGATGTAGATGATATTGTTTTTGGTGCTACTAATGACTCTCTTGCTCATTTTTTTTGCAGATAAAATGAAGGCAATGTTTGAAATGAGTATGGTTGGCGAACTAACTTATTTCTTGGGATTACAGGTGAAGCAAACGAATTCAGGGATCTACATCAACCAAGCAAAATATGCAAAGAATCTAGTCAAGAGATTTGGATTGGACAATGCTGCCCATGCTAGAACACCAATGGCCGCCAATGCAAAATTAACAAATGATCCATCAGATGAGTCTGTTGATGTTACATTATACAGAAGTATGATTGAATGTTTGTTATATTTGACTGCTAGTAGGTCTGATATTGCCTTTAGTGTTGGTATTTATTCTAGATTTCAATCTAATCCTAAAGTTTCACACTTAAATGCTGTCAAAAGAATAATTAAATATGTTGCTGGAACTTGTGATTATGGATTATTTTATAGTAAAGAGTCTAATCTGTCTTTTGCTAGTTTTTCTGATTCTGATTGGGCTGGTAATGCTGATGATAGAAAAAGCACCACTGGTGGATGTTTTTATGTTGGTGCTAATCTTGTTGCCTGGATGAGAAAAAAGAAAAATTCTGTGTCCTTGTCTACTATCGAGGCAGAATATATTGCTGTTGGAAGTTGTTGCTCACAACTTCTTTGGATGAAAAAGGTTTTAACTGATTATAAGCACATAGAGATTAGGTATCACTTCATTAGGGATCTTGTTGAAAGAAAGATTGTGTGTCTTGAGTATATTCCTACTAAACGTCAGAATGCCGACATTTTCACCAAACCTCTTGATAGAAGTAAGTTTGAGACTCTTCGTCAAGTAATTGATGTGATTCTGTGTCCCTGATCTGTCTTTGTCTTCTTGGTCCTTGTGCTTCATTGCTCTACCCTTTATGACCATTGTTCTTTGGTTTTGTTTTTGTTTTTCTAGGATTTTCATTGCATAACATTCATGCATTTCATTCTAGGTGTTTCTTTTAATAATAATAAAAAAAAAAAAAAAAGGAAAAAGGAAGCAAATTTTGTTTTGTACTATTCTTCTTGGTTTTTGAGAACAAGGTTGGTCAATTTATTTTCACATAACATGTCTTTTGTACCTTGTTTAGCTTTGATGAGCTTACTTATTGCACTTTACTAGTTGAAGCTTTATAGTACATGTTGTGTGGGAAAGATGTTTATGGTTTTTGATTATGCTGTCTTAATCTTGAAGTCACATGTTTTTAAATGTTTGACTTGAACTTTTAGAGAAATGCATAAATAACCATCTCACCACTGTTACTAGCCAATCATGAACACCTTAGTGCATATCATAAGATTTTGTGCTCGAGAAAGTGTAGCACATGCACAAAAAGAACATAAGGTGAAGCCTCGGTTTAAATTGCTTAATACTTAAAATTAGTGTGTACTATTAGACTTGATGTCAAACTCACATGACTTAAAATTGGTATGTATATTATGAGGCATAATTACAAGAAACTTACATGATTGCAAGCTTATGATTTAAGAGATGTGGGAGTTATATGATGTAACTCTTTAGGTGATAGTCTCTTTTAAATTCTTTGTAATGAATTTTGTAGACTTCGTGATTGATTACTATTCACATATCACCTCACATGTATCTCAAGCTTTTGCTAGTTGTACACACTACATAAGTTACTTTTTGCTAAACTTTGTACATGTTATTGTGTGTGTTTATGGTTTGACCAACCAAGTTTTGCAAATACTTTGAATTTTGTGCAAAATTAATTTGTTGCTTGAAAATTTGTGGAGAATGCAAGAAATTTTGTTTTCGGGGAATTTGGGCTTAAAAATTCTTGTTTTGGAAATCATATCATCACATACTCATGCATTTTTGTTCTTAAATTTCAATGCTTTGAGTTAATTCTAAATGTTTTTCAAAAACTGTGTTTTTTCCTCAAAATTTGGTGAGCCTCTGCCTATTTCGATCGATCCATTATGTTTTTCGATCGATCGAAAATTTTTAAAATTTGATAGAGAAAGCCCATATCTGTTTCGATTGATCGAAACTGATTTTCAATCGATCGAACTTGTTTCAAATTGCTTTTATAGAGTCTCTGTCTGTTTCGATCAATCGAGGTTGTTTTTCGATCAATCGAAACTCGTGAAACATGTTTTTTAAAAAGCCAGATTGGACTTTTCAAAGTCACTTTTTCAAAAGTTTTTCAACTTTTCTCTCTCTCCGCGTTGGCTAAAGGCTCCACCATCAATTTTTTGTCGTTTTCCTCTAAGATTTTTGCAAGGTTTTTGTCCTTGAAGGCCGGTAAGTCTCTTTTGCCCTTCCTTTTGCGTTTTATTTCATGTTTTCATGCACTTTTCATGCATTCTTGTGGCTATTTTCAACACTTTCAAAATATTGGGGTTTTTGATGATTCGAACCTATTTTAGTGAAATTAATCAATGGGTTTTTGTTCTATGATGCTATAATGATGATTCTTATAGTTTAATTTGATCAATTTTGTGGTTTTTGAGAAATTGAAAATTCTAGGGTTTGAGATTGTTCCGAATTGGGGATTTTTTCTAATTGGGTTAAATTGATGAAATTGGCTTGTTACATTGATAAATTTGGTCATTAATTTGTGATTTCTATCATGTGTGATGATCAATTAGTCAATATTTTTTAAATTGATCAAGTGGTTTTTCAAAATTTTGGGGTTTTTGTTTTAATACCTCTATGTTCAAGCCGAATTTTGTGGATTTGAACTTGTTGGACTTAATTGCACTGCATTAGAACATGCATCATGTCATTTAACATGTTCATGCATCATATAAATTTTTATTTTATATTCTGGTTTTATGCTAACTTGCAGTCTGCCCTTAGTTTTGTTTTTTTTCTCTGTGTGTGTTGGTTCTTATCCTAGCACCATGCCTAGGAAAACTAGAGCCCATAGGACCACTTCCACTTCCTCTGAGTCTCCCACTAGGGTTGAGTTGTTTAGGAATGATAAGTGTAAGAAGCCTTTGAGACCCTGAACTGTAAGCGTAAGATATGGGCTGAGCGAGCTGTTGTGTTGGACGAGCTTGATTCGGCCATTAGGGCCAATTTTGAGTCTAGAGGTTTGTTGTCTCTCTTAGAGATAGATCATCCACCCCCGACCGCCCTGATTAGAGAGTTCTTCTCGAACCTCTCTTGCCACATCTATGATTCCAACACCCTTGTTAGGAGTTGGATACGAGGTGTAGAGTTCACCATTACCCCTCGGGTAGTGGCTGAGGCTCTTGGGGTGCCGGTTGTTCGGGAGCCTGTCTATCCCTATGATGAGTCACCCACTTTAGATGTAGTCATGTCATACATCACTGGGTCATCTATCCAATGGGGTTCTGATCCTCGGATCACGTCCGCTGAGCTTACCGAGACTGCTTACCGAGACTGCTTACCTTTTCTTTAGGATAGCATGTCATTCGTTATGGCCTATTTCTCACTTCCACACCATCCCTTTAGAGTGATGTATGTTTTTGTATGCTTTTGCTTCTGGTGCTTCGATCAGTTTTCCTCATTTGTTCCTTCGTTCTTTGAACGAGGTTTATAGGAGTTCTGCAGTAAAGCATGCACTTATTCATCCTATTTTTATTCATAAGATTTTGCTTTTTTTAGGTTTAGATGGTTTTCCGTCTGGTGAGCCTATGCATGTGATTGCTCCCATAGGTGCCACCTTCCTTCGACAGAGGGCTGCTCACTTGAGAGTTGCTCCTTCCTGTCCTAGGGGTGCGTCATCTAGTGCTATTCGCCCTCCTCCCTCTTCTACAGGTACTGATGCTGTTGAGACATCAGGTGCTGCTGCTGATGTCGATGTTCCTCCACCGACTACTTCGGATGATTCAGACATTCGTCGCACGTTGGATCATGTCTTGACCGTTCAGGCGGCTCAAGGACAGATTTTGGTGGACGTGCTCGATGAGATCCGTGCCTTGCGTGCAGAGTTGGTGCAGTTTAGACCACCTCCCTTTTGATGATGGATATCTTGCTTGCCCTTTGGCATTCCGTCACAAAAAGGGGGAGTACTTTGTAGAGTTTTTGCTTTCAGGAGGAGTTTTATTTATTTTGGTTGGAGCTTGTGGAGTTTAGATTCTATCTAGGTGCTTCACTTTGTACTTTACATTTTTAGCTCTTGCCATGTTTTTTGATGGGATATTCATGTTAGGGGGAGTTTTGTGTTTTATTGGTACTTTATATGTTTCTTGTTTCAAACTGCTTATTGATTTATATTTATGAATTTTTTCATTGATATATGTCCTTATTGTGTGTTGTTTGAAATCAAGAATTTAATTTGTTTACTTGTATTGTTTCCACACATGCGGTTATGCATTTTGTTTAGTGTTTCAGGAAATATACAGGTTGATTCAATTGAGCTGCTGTTTACACTTGCAACTGATGGATAGTAGTTAGGATTGAATTTGTTTTATGAGCATTATTTTGTAAAGGGCTTTTTATTTTGTAAACTTTGAGTTTCTAGTTGTGTTTTGTCACGGACTGCCAAAGGGGGAGTTTGTTAGGTTCTAAAGTCTTAGGATTTTATGTATTTAGAACTCTAATTTGTATTGTTGGCAAACCATGATCAAAACAATGTGTTTAGAAGTGTTTAAGTCTAGCTCAAAGTTGTGCATCTATGTAAAGTTGGAATTGAGTTAAAGCAAGAAAGGATTATGCCTTTCGGCCTGGCTCGATCGATCGAAAGACAGGCTCGATCGATCGAAGCTCGGGCAGAATGTTTTTCTGTAGATTCATCTAACTCAGCCCTAAGTGTTTTTAAACATTTTTGGGGTTTCTTATTTGTCTTAAGTATAAAAGGCAAACCCTAGCCACATTTTAGTGTTGCTCATAATTGCGGTTTGTGTAAATCTCTTGTGAGATCTAGAGGAGCTTTCCTTTACACAAACTTAGGGTTTTCAAGGAGAAGATTTATCTACGCCTTAATGATCAATTCAGTTGCTACCATTGAAGCTTAAAGAAAACACAAGCAGGTGTGCTTGTATCTGGTGGTGAATCTAAGAAAGAAGGAGTTCGTGGATTCGGAGCTTGCACGTGGTCGTGTCAGTAAGTTCTACTGGTGGGTAGCAATAAGAAGTCAAGCTGGAGGCTTGTGAGTCTTATTGTATGAACTTCGATTCTTTCAAGATAGTGGATTCAAGTTTACCTTGAGGATAGCTAGGTCAAATCCTCCCCAGGTTTTTATCGGTTTGGTTTCCTGGGTGATCATATCTTGTGTTATTTAATTTCCGCTGTTGTGCATGATTTGATCTTTTATTTTGTGATAACTTAGACTTGTTTAATTGGACTAAGTAACAACTTGGCTAATTACCTAAGTTAAATCATTTGTTTAAGGGGTCTAAAAACTATCAACTTTGAAGTCCTGAAGTCGTAAATAATTTTTTCAAAATCTTGGTTCTATGAGTGTGTGTGTTTTTTGCTCTATCATTGACAATAATTGAGCACATATTGTCGACCTTCCACGCATCTTGAACTCTTGCCACTAGGACCTCTGTCTCTCAAGATTCCTAACCTTCGTTTATGTTTTTCTTTTGAATAATGACTATTGCACAGAGTACGCATGCCAATTTATGCTTATTCTTACACACTCTTTATTACAGATTATCGGTATACTCTTTATTTACGTGGCGTACATCAACGAGAGTGACTACATATTTTTCTAACGCTCTGTTTGTTTTAGCATTAACGTTTTTTGGAAAATTGCTCATTTTCCAAAGAGAATTTTCTAGAAAATTGTTTCATTTTCCAGTGTTTGGTAACGACCTTGAAAATGAGCTTGAGAATGTTTTCTAGTGTTTGGTATTCAATTTTTAAAAAAATATTTCTTTTATAATCTAAAACATGTATATTATGTAAACTAACTAATGTAATCATTATAAATAAAAAACCAAGAATGAATTTGGTTTTCATACTAAAATTTTGACAATAGAGACAATCAAAATTAATTAGTTGTCAAATTTTCATGATCTCTACCACTCATCTTGCTCATATATATAAACAGTAACGTACGTACACACACACACACACAAACACATATATTGAAAGCTCGAAATGTGTGAAAACACAAGAGCTTGTTTAGACCCCCAATTCAAATTACGGCTTAGTTGATTTTACACTAACTTAATACTAAGTGCGGAATAGTGTAAACGCAAGCAAACAAGCAAGAGAGCTACTTTAATTCATATTTAAAGCAACACAACAGTAAAATGAAATGAACCAGAGTACAGAAGAGAGATGCAAACACAGATAACACCGAGACGTGTTATCGAAGAGAAAACCGAAGAACTCGGCAAAAAACTTCTCCGTTGCCCTCCAAGCGGTAATCGATCCACTAGAAAATTAGTTGGGATACATGGGTAAGCAAGAAACCCTCCAAGCCTAATCTACCCTCTATACCTAAGCCCTCCAAGCTCCTACTCCAACAAGGCTTCTCGGAACCATGTCTTGTCTAGCTCTCCGGATCCCGCAATAAGGTCCATGTTGTATCTGCCATCCTTGGCTTCTTCCAATGTTTCCCAGTAGCACCAAAACCTCACTGGACACTCTCAAAAGGTGTGGTAAGTGTTTGGGTTATTGACCTCTCAATGGTATGGAAATGGAGAGGTAGGAGATGAGGAAAATCCACAAACACAGGTGTAAAGAATTGTTGGATTAACAATTTTTAACTCTCAAGTGTTTTAGCTAGGGTTTTCTCTCTGAAACTCTCTCTTACATTTGTGGGTAATGTGGTATAAATAGCGTAGTGTATCAGACTGGACAAGTTGGCAGAACAGAATGTCTTGCGGGTGTCTCGCGGGAAGACCTTACCCGCGAGATACTCGTGAGACACAGTTGTCTCCATCTGGCCTGACTCTTCGCATTCCAGCATGTGCAGGGCACATGAGTTACTTCGCGGGATACTAAGTCACGAGCTACCCGCGAAAACACTTCATTCTTCAATAGCTTGAGTCTTCACACTCTCTATCTCACTCTCACACAACCCTTACAATAAATTCCCACAACAAATACAGGGTACAAACGATTGAATAAAATTACAATCAAATTTGGCACGGAATAAAAGCCAACACAATACAAATTTGTAAATCACAACTTTACAATCTCCCCATTTTGCTATTCCGTGACAAAACCCCTAACAACAGACTCTAGACTTAAACGTGAGTTTGGGAACAATGGCAAAACTTACTCACACCTAATCTAGAAACTGTGAAGCACTTGCAGTTTATACCTGTAACCTGAAACACTCGTACATAAACAAAACTTTCATTAAGCTTATGACAAGTTAAACACAAGGTATGAACAAGAGCAAGCATAGTGTGATCAACTATGTAAACAATAGATATCATGCAAACAAACACTTGATCAAATAAGGGCAGTCATTAAAGAATGACTCCAATGAACATATAACAAGTAAATGTTCATCCAGACATGTACAACAAAGCAATCACTTATGATTACTTGCATATCCAATCACACAACCAATGCAAAATACACGAAGTATATATGCATCTAGGAACAATCCTACTAAGGGCACAAGTGTGAAGTACTCAAGACATATTAGCAATATCTAAAAGTGCACAGAAAATGCTACAGAAGCATTGAGAAAGTCACAAAACCAATATACTGAATAAACACTGAAATTGACTAAAATAACATGTGTTGTGGTTTTAAACAAAAGCAATAAAAGCAAGCATAAACATAAACCAGTAGTTGAAGAAGCTAAATATAAGCACAAGTAAACCAAACATTAGTTACTATCTTCTTCTCCCCCTATCACTACACTCCCCCTAACAACAACACCTTCTCCCCCTTTTTGTCACAGAATTGCTAGTCTTCATGTTCCTCTAGCTTCCTCTGAATTTGGTCCAGTTGAGTCTGAAGAGATGTGAACTTGGTGTCAAAACGATTTTGTTGGGAGTACATGATGGTAGCTAGTCCGGATATCTTGGTATTAATCTCTTGGAGAGTATCCAAGATGCTGTCCAGCCATTCATCATAAACATGTGACGTAGAACTTGAGCTTCCCTGAGTAGCAGGAATTTCTTGCTTGGGATTCTTTTTAGTGTGACTCATGCTTGCATGAAGAGTGCGAATAGAAATTGGACTTGGCCTTGGATAGGGGTGCTCATTTTCTGAGGGATAAACACCTTTGAGCTTCAAAATCCGTGAGATAAGGTGACAAAAAGGAGTGCAATTTCTTGAGGCAGTCCGGTCAACTGTTTTTGCCAGAATGTGGAAGATATGAGAACACACATCAATCTCGACATCAGAGATTAAATCATGCAAGAATAGTGCTCGACCAAGATTCATGAACCCAGTGCTGGACAGAGGGTAGAGGTTGCTACACATGATTGTTGTAAGTAGTCTTAGTTCAGGAGAAAGAGATGCCACACTTATTGACTTCCCATTGGAGGAAAATTCCAGAATATTTCCTAAGGCTTCCCTAAGAATCTCTTCATCCAGATTCAGCTCATCATATACCGGCGGTATGGGGAGTATTGGCCGTTTGATGTGTAGGATTTTCGCCAAGTAAATCGGTGACACTGAGAAACTTTTTCCTCTAACCCAACATTTGATCTCCTCTCCGTCAACAGTGGCATTGGCATAAAATTCTCTCACCATGTTCTCGTAAGCATCCTCAAGAGTTGATAGAAGAAAGTTCCAATCCTTTGTGGCAAACCATATGGGAATATTGGTGTCACGTAGAGATAGCTGGTCAACAGCTCTTTCAACCAACAGTGGAGCTTCCATAAAGTACTTCTCAAAGTTTTGAGATGCAGCATAAGATCTGAAATAGTTTTGATCAAAAATTCCTATTGATGATCGAGTCCTCTTTGGCTTTGGAGAGAGATTATCAACATCAATCACATGCTCGTTTCCTTTGTTGTTGCCTCCTTTCACAACTGAGCTTTTAAATGGAGACATCTGCACCAATGAACATAGAGAAGAAATGAAACAAGTGCAAAAACACAAAAACAGAGCACATAGACAAAAACAACAAGTTAAAGATGATAAGCCATGTAAACATAATCACAATGCATGAGTGAAGTGAGTATAACATTGTGTGCAGATGTGTGCATGTGCTGATGTATGTGTGTGCATGTGCTGATGCATGAGATGTGCCTAGAGACGCCTAAAGTGTGCACAGTATGTGCAAGGCATGGCATTTGAGAACAAAGTGAGTTAAACACTTCCAAAACATGTGAAACAAGTTCAATCAAAGAAAATTGAAGTAAAAGAACTCATTTGAAACCAACACAACCAAAGGATGTCACTTGAACATTCTGTCAAGCACCTAGCATGCAACAATGCACAACAATGATGGAAAATGCATGAACATAGTGAAAATATGCCTCAATACATGTTAGAACTGCCACACAGGGCCAACACAGATGCAAAAACACCAAATGGGACAAAGCCCAATCAAGAGATTAAAAAATATTTCACAAAAATTAGAATCCCAACCCAATTTTCGAAAATCCCCAATTTTCAAAAACCTAAGCACAAATTCTGCATAATCCGAAAAGAAAACATGAAAATAGTGTTAGAAACACATACCTTGAAAAGATTTTGCAGAGATTTTGCTTGAAAATGATGGGGTTTGAATGAAATAGTAATTTGGGTTGAAAGGGGTTCAAGAGACTTGTGCGAGGGAAGTGAAAAGTGTTTGAAAAAAAAAAACTGTCACATCTGCTACATAAAAATTGAAAACACGCGAGAAGGGCCACTGAAACTTAAAACCTTTCGCGAGAAGCTTTAAGTCGCGATAGCTTCTATGTGATTTTGAGAAAAATTTAGCTTTTGCCTAAAAACCATTTCTCGAGAAGAGGTTAGTCGCGAAATACTCACGAGTTAGTAGCGAGAGTTTCTGTATGAAAAATATAACTTTTGTTTTCCCTCAAGCACCTTTCGCGGGAAGCTCTAAGCCGCGAGCTTCTCGTGAAACAGCCTCTGAACTAGTTTTTGATGAAAAACACAAAAAGAAAAAAAAAGCATTTTGAACAAAAACTAAAAGCACAAAAGTATAAAATCACTTTCAAAAACAAATAAAACACTCAAAATCTTTTTGGATTTGATCATCAAGTACTTGAGCATACACATCACATTTGAACATGTACAATCACACAAATGAGATAAGCATTCATTGAATCAAAGTCTTCTGTGTTGTGGGTGAGTATCAAGTGTGAAATAGTCCTTAGACCAGAGTGAAACTTCATTGATCAATTCAATCAAGTCATACACAACTAGTACTAAGTCAAGTGATCAATCTCAATTATAGAAATGAATATATATGACCTCCCACAAATTGATTACACAGCTTAGAAGCTTTTCATTTGGCTTCTGCATAAATCATGACATTTGATCCTTTTTGGATAAATACATCTCTTTTTGAGATCGGTGTATGAAATTTTTGATATTTCAACATAGAGGATTTGCCTTTGGCTTTTTGAGTACCATACATTTCAATACAAAAGTCGCTTTTCCTTTTTCCTAGTCAAATACTAGTATGTGCGATAGGCTTTTGCAGCTCAATATCTCTTTTTCACTTTGAGATTTACATTTGGAGAGCTCAATTGCAAAAACAAAAAAAATAACATGGGAAGAGATATAGGCACAAGTCTATGCAAGTATCAAGACCATCAAGACAATTGACTAATCATTCATGACAAGCTTGAAGATCTATTTACAACAATCACGCATAGTTTTCAAGATTTCTTCCACACAGATAGATGTGCATATAGAAACAAGCTAAGCTCAAAAATGCACTACGCCATTAGTACGAAGGTACTAGGCCAAACTCACATGTGATATACACAAAAACAAGCGATCAAACTTTTTGAAGATTTTTCAATTTTTATGGGTTTTTGAATTTTGAACACACACAAAAACAAAACAAGAAAAGTAAGATCAACAGAAAAAGAATTGTAAACCAAAAAAAAATGCTAATATCAAAACAAGTGAGACCTAAGTACAGGATGAGCAACATGATCAGAATAAGTTCACAGAAGTGATAGAGTTCAAGGAATGATACCGACACCAATGGTCTTATGCAAGGACTCAAACCTTGGACCATCAAGAGGTTTGGTAAAAATGTTTGCCTTCTGGTTATCAGTGTTGATGAACTCCAAATACACAGTCTTTTCCTCCACCAAATCTCGAATGAAATGATACCGAATCTCGATATGCTTTGATTTTGAGTGTTGGACTGGATTTTTGGACAAATTTATCACACTCGTGTTGTCACAGAACACACACATAGTGTCTTGAGTGATTCCATAATCATGTAGAAGCTTCTTCATCCATAATAATTGTGCACAGCAACTTGCCGCTGCAATGTACTCCGCTTCAACCGTTGATAGAGAAACTGAATTTTGGTTTTTGCTCATCCATGACACTAAATTATTTCCAAGATAGAAGCAACCACCTGAAGTGCTTTTCCTATAATCAATGCATCTAGCCCAGTCAACATCAGAATATCCAGCTAGGCACTTGTTCGAGTCTCTTGAATACCAAATTCCATAATCAAATGTGCCATTTATGTAGTGGATAATTCGTTTAACTGCTGTCAAGTGAGATTCTTTGGGTGCTGCCTGAAAACGAGCACATACTCCTACACTGAAAGCAATGTCTGGTTTGCTAGTAGTGAGATAGAGAAGACTACCGATCATGCTTTGATAAAGTGTTGGATCCACTTCTACACCTACTGCATCACAAATTAGTTTTGCTAAAGAACTCATGGGAGTGGAAGTATGTTTCTTAGAGTCTAGGCCGAATCTTTTTACTAGATTTTTGGCATATTTTTCTTGAGAGATAAATATCCCATCTTCCCATTATTTCACTTGAAGCCCTAGGAAGTAGTTTAACTCTCCCACCATGCTCGTCTCAAACTCCCTTTTCATTTCTTCTGAGAATTCATGAGCGAGGTTATCTATTGTGGATTCGAATACAATGTCATCCACATAAACTTGTGCAAAAGGAGAGATTTCTCATCTCTTTTGACAAACAAAGTTCGATCGGCTTGACCTCTCTTGAAACCATGATCCAGAAGGTATGTGGTGAGGCGATCATACCAAGCTCTTGGTGCTTGTTTCAGCCCATATAATGCCTTCTTCAATTTAACACATGATCCGGAAAGTGAGGATCTTGAAACCCTTTTTGTTGCTCAACAAACACTTTTTCGTTCAAAAACCCGTTCAAGAAAGCACTCTTTACATCCATTTGATATAACTTGAAGTTCATAATGCATGCTATGGAAAGGAGAATTCGGATTGACTCTAGTCTTGTAACTGGAGCAAAATATTCATCAAAGTCTATGCCTTCAACTTGCGTATATCCTTGAGCCACCAATCTAGACTTGTTTCGGACAATTTCACCATCTTCATCAGTATTGTTCTTGAAGATCCACTTGATGCCAATTACATGTGTATCCTTGGGCCTTGGTACCAACTCCCATACATCATTTCTAACAAATTGATGCACTCTTGGTGCATGGATTCTACCCAATTCTGATCCTTCAAAGCTTCCTCCACTTTCTTTGGTTCAAATTGAGCAAGATAGCAGTTGTATGTCACATGATTCGCACTGTAGATAGGTCCTTTTCTTAACCGAATTCCATCATCTAATTCACCAATGATATTACTTAAGGGATGATTGAGAATTACCCTTGATGATGGTCTTTTAGAGATGGAAGGTTCCTCATCACGAGAGATTGGAGGTTGAACTTCAGGAGGGGTGAGTGGACTAGACGGTCCTTGAGTTGATCTGGTTTCCCTTCTTGATATAGGAGGTGTAAACTCCTTTTCCGGTGATTCTTTCTCAACATCCTCACCTTGCGACATGTTGTCATCACCTTCATTTTTCTTAAGATTCGGTTCATCACTATCATCATCAATATCCTTTTCAGAGATAGTGTCATCGATGACAACATTTATTGATTCCATCACCGTCTTAGTGCGCTTATTGTACACTCTATATGCTCGACTATTTGTTGAGTACCCTAGGAAAATCCCTTCATCACTCTTAGCATCAAATTTTCCAGGATTCTCCCTATCATTGAGAATGTAACACTTGCTTCCAAATACTCGAAAGTATTTCACCTTCGGCTTCTTTTCTTTCCAAATTTCATATGATGTCTTCTTTGTTCCTGCCCGAAATTAAATCTTATTTCCAATGTGACACGAAGTATTCACTTCTTCAGCCTAAAAATTCTATGGAATGTTTTTGTTTAGTAACATTACTCTCGCCATTTCTTGAATCACCCGGTTCTTTCTTTCAACCACTCCATTCTGTTATGGAGTTTTCAGAGCTGAAAATTCCCTCTTGATGCCGTGTTCATTGCAGAATGCTTCAAACTTTGCATTTTCAAATTCCTTCCCATGATCACTTTTGATTTTAAGTATGGGAACTCCCTTCTCATTTTGCAGCCTTTTGCATAGCCTTTCCATCTTGTTATATGCTTCCGACTTCTTTCTAAGAAATTCCACCCAAGAATATCTTGAGAAATCGTCAACTAGCACCATAATATAGCGCTTTCCACCCATGCTTTCTGTCCTTGTTGGACCCATTAAATCCACATGCAATAACTCCAAAGGGCGAGAAGTAGCAACCACATTTACTTTCGGATGGCTTGACTTTGTTTGTTTTCCCAATTGACATGGACCACAAAGGTTCTTCTCAATTTTTCCAAACTTTGGTAAACCAATCACAGCTTCAAGTTTTGAGACTTTTTCCACTTGTTTATAATTAGCATGTCCAAGTCTTTGATGCCACAACTCCAAAAGATTCACTCGAGCACTTCGACATGCTATGCTTGGTTTGGGAATGACTCCATAACAATTGTCAGTGGTTCTAAGTCCCTTCAAAACCTGAACTCCTTCTTCATTTAGAATTAGACATCCTTTCTTTGAGAATTGGACTAAGAAATCTTCATCACAAATCTGAATGATACTTAGCAAGTTCACTTTCAATCCCTTAATGTATAGCACATCAATTAACAGAGGCAGTCTTGGAATATCCACGATTCCCTTTCCAAGAACTTGTGAGTGACTACCATCTCCAAATGTCACAAAGCCATCTTCCTTCTCTTTAAGAGTTTTGAACAAAGATTTGTCTCCAGTCATATGTCTTGAACAACCAGTGTCAAGATACCACAAACATGAATTAAATACTTTCAATGCGGTATGAACAAAAAGACAAGCATGAGATAGGCATTCTTGACCATCAAAGCAGGATTCATTTTTCTTTACTTCATCCATCGATGAGTGAATCTTTCTTTTAAGAAAATCAAGTTTGTCACACAAACGTCTATTCTTTTTCTTGTATTTGTTGATTAAGACATTTGACTCACACAAACTATTATGAATATCATGATTCTTATGAACTAGTAATTTCAACATGTGTATAAAGATTCTAGCATGTTTCTTTGACTTGAATAACTCTAAAAATTCATTGCTAGAACAAATTTCAACACTGCTCATAGAGTCATTTTCACAAACACCTTTACTATGCTTCATGTTGGCCTTTACCACATCACTTTCCATGGCAAGTCAAGAGGGTCTAGGATCACACTCAGGTATTTAAACCACAGCGAGTGTATCCGCTCTGATACCAATTGAAAGCTCGAAATGTGTGAAAACACAAGAGCTTGTTTAGACCCCCAATTCAAATTACGACTTGGTTGATTTTACACTAACTTAATACTAAGTGCGGAATAGTGTAGACGCAAGCAAACAAGCAAGAGAGCTACTCTAATTCATATTTAAAGTAACACAACAGTAAAATCAAATGAACAAGAGTAGAGAAGGGAGATGCAAACACAGATAACACCAAGACGTGTTATCCAAGAGGAAACCGAAGAACTCGGCAAAAAACCTCTCCATCGCCCTCCAAGCGGTAATCGATCCACTAGACAATCAGTTGAGATACATGGGTAAGCAAGAGACCCTCCAAGCCTAATCTACCCTCTGTACCTAGGCCCTCCAAGCTCCTACTCCAACAAGGCTTCTCGGAACCATGTCTTGTCTAGCTCTCCGGATCCCGCAACAAGCTCTATGTTGCATCTGCCATCCTTGGCTTCTTCCAATGTTTCCCAGCAACACCAAAACCTCACTGGACACTTTCAAAAGGTGTGGTAAGTGTTTGAGCTATTGACCTCTCAATGGTATGGAAATGGAGAGGTAGGAGATGAGGAAAATCCACAAACAAAGGTGTAGAGAATTGTTGGATTAACAATTTCTAACTCTCAAGTGTTTTAGCTAGGGTTTTCTCTTTGAAGTTCTCTCTTACATTTGTGGGTAATGTGGGTATAAATAGTGTAGGTACAGAAAGTGTGTATCAGACTAGACAGGCTGGCAGAACAGAATGTCTCGCAGGTGTCTTGCGGGAAGGCCTTACCCACGAGATACTCGCAAGACATAGCTGTCTCCATCTGGCCTAACTCTTCGCATTCCAGCATGTGAAGGGCACATGAGTTACTTCGCGGAATGCTAAGTCGCGAGCTACCCGCGAAAACACTTCATTCTTCAATAGCTTGAGTCTTCACACTCTCTCTCACTATCACACAACCCTTACAATAAATTCCCACAACAAATACGGGGTACAAACGATTGAATAAAATTACAATCAATTTTGGCACGGAATAAAAGCCAACACAATACAAATTTGTAAATCACAACTTTACATATATCAACCATTTGTCTATATATATATATATATATACATATATATAAATTTGACAGGGGAATACATTTTCAATAAGTATAAATAACAATAACTTTTAATTGTCTACTCTTTTTGTTGGTATACTAATTGTCTACTATGGTCAACCACAAGTCTCCGATATTATTCTAAATTATGTATTTACCTAATGTACTATATAATATAACATCACTGCATAGTATCAGCCAAAAAAAAAAATTTATTTGCCAACAAATGCAATTCTTCTAAACAATTATCATTCATTATATAAAAATATTATTAGTCCACGGTAAAGATTGTCCCATGTAAAAGCAATTTAGAGCAATATAGGTACTATGTTTAAAATTTTCATCTTTTACTTCATTCTTTCTTTCTTCTTCTTCTTCTTCTTTTTATTTTATTTTTTATTTTTTTGCACTTTATGTACGAAAAAGAAGTAACTTTTGCCTAGAATCCATCAAACCAAAAATTTCTTAGAGAAAAAAGAAAATCGAGCTTGAAATTCAAAGCAAAGAATTGGGATTTTGGTAGAGAGGAATGAAATAATTACCATTGCAAATTTGTTCTCCTTTGCAAGTTGGAGCTATTGACCAATCAGTGAAGGAAAAAAAAAATCTAATCAAAGAATTGCGCTATAGAGGGGAAAAGAAACATGGAGAAAAGAGAGAAGAGAGATAGAGAGAGAGAGATTTATGGGAAGAGGAGAGACCAGAGTTAGTGATAGTGAGGGTGTGAGGAGAGAAAAAGCATAGGGAAGAGAGAAAAAGTGAGAAAACTTATCATGAGAGAGAGAAGGCGCCAAAAAATTATGTTTCCCATGACTATAAATTTTCTGTATGTGTAATAAATAAATTTCCTCCCTTGATTTCGTCATGTTTGTTGTGGTGGAATCGAACTCTATTGCTTCCTCAATTGCTTCAGCCCTTTTTCTCGTATGTTACTTCATTATTGGGTCATTCAGTGTTAGTTATAACTGTGTCCCTTTCCATTTTAGGATTAATGAACATCTAGTCAAATTTGTTTGTAGAAAGAACAATTAGAGACTCCAGCAACCACCTAACACTACTTTCCCCACGAAAACTGACCATAAGAAGTTCTTCTCTCTTTGGTATAACCTTAGCTTGAGTGCTTGACGCCCTTCCTTGAAAACAATAAACAAAATCAATTCAATGCAGAAGAAACTTGACCCTCCCATTCATTTAGATCTCCAGAGAAGAGAGATACCTACGGCAAACCTTTTTGTCATTCCTCTTGGCATCACAATTTTAGTTTTAAGAACAAACTCCACATACTTAGGAAACATTCATGCAGATTAGACCTTACCTAGGACATGTCATTGTCCTAAAGTCGTGCACTAATTTTTTTTCCTTTAAAAAAAAAAAAAAATTATTGAGCCAGATTGCTAGGGTCATGTCATTGACTAGGAGGCTCAGGGGCTATTTTCAAGGTCATTGCAGGAGAAGTTGAGCAAGATTGACAAGGTAGATAGTTGCTTTCCAGAAAGTCGTTTGTGAAATATTTGAATAACTTACAAATTACTAATTTAAAGGAAATGTTACGAGATGGATACAAGAAGTTCAAGTTCGTGGCTATTAACAGTTTTTTTCATGTGAACATATTTATAAATACTTCAGTTGGGTCTGGTTGATGTGTTGGATGATCCACTTAAGGTTAATTTTGTAGTGTGATTGATTATTTTGTTATGGGTTGCAAAGTTACAAGTTGTTTTTTTGCCTCCGGCATGTAAGCTTCTTGTGCCTGAATGATTTGATTTGGGACCTTCAATTCATCCTATGTTGGTGGAAGAAACTTTGAAGAATGACTTTAGGAACTTTCCTTTTTCTTTTAAACTTTTGTGAAGCTTAAGTATTTTTTAAATAGGTTTTAATATCATGCTTAGAAGTAAGTCTTTCATCTGAGCTAACTTTTTTGGCCACTATCCGTTTCTTCTTCCTTCAAATGATAGTGAATAATTGGAACAAACTTTGGAGTTTTATAAACTCTCAGAGCCAAGGTTCCCTTGACCTTTGTGTAAAGTTGTGATTTACAAATTTGTATTTTGTTGGCTTTTATTCCGTGTCAAATTTGATTGTAATTTTATTCAATTTTTTGTACCCTGTATTTGTTGTGGGAATTTAATGTAAGGGTTGTGTGATAGTGAGAGAGAGTGAAGACTCAAGCTATTGAAAAATGAAGTGTTTTCGCGGGTAGCTCGCAACTTAGCATCCCGCGAGGTAACTCATGTGCCCTGCACATGCTAGAATGTGAAGAGTCAGGCCAGATGGAGATAGCTGGGTCTTGCAAGTATCTCGCAGGTAAGGCCTTCCTGCGAGACACCCGCGAGACATTCTGTTCTACCATCCTGTCCATTCTAATACACACTTTCTGTGCCTACACTATTTATACCCACATTATCCACAAATGCTTGAGAGAGCTTTTGAGAGAAAACCCTAGCTAAAACACTTGAGAGTTAGAAATTGTTAATCCAACAATTCTCTACACCTTTATTTGTGGATTTTCCTCATCTCCTACCTCTCCATTTCCATACCATTGAGAGGTCAATAGCCCAAACACTTACCACACCTTTTGAGAGTGTCCAGTGAGGTTTTGGTGCTACTGGGAAACATTGGACGAAGCCAAGGATGGCAGATGCAACATGGAGCTTGTTGCAGGATCCGGAGAGCTAGGCAAGACATGGTTTCGAGAAGCCTTGTTGGAGTAGGAGCTTGGAGGGCCTAGGTACAGAGAGTAGATTAGGCTTGGAGGGTCTCTTGCTTACCCATGTATCCCAACTGATTGTCTAGTGGATTGACTTCCACTTGGAGGGTGGCGGAGAGGTTTTTCGCTGAGCTCTTCAGTTTCCTCTTCGATAACACGTCTCGGTGTTATCTGTGTTTGCATCTCTCTTCCCTACTCTTGTTCATTTTATTTTACTGCTGTGTTGCTTTAAATATGGATTAGAGTAGCTCTCTTGCATGTTTGCTTGCGTTTATACTATTCCGCACTTAGTATTAAGTTAGTGTAAAAACAACCAAGCCATAATTTGAATTGGGGGTCTAAACGAGCTCTAGTGTTTTCACACATTTCGAGCTTTCACTTTGTATCAGAGCGGGTACACTCGTTGTGGTTTAAATACCTGAGTGTGTTCCTTGACCCCATTTTGAGATGGATAGGTCTCAATCTTTGAATGTTCCACCATTCTTTGATGGTAGTAACTACGCTTTTTGGAAAGTCAGGATAAGAGCATTTATGTGTTCAATAGATGATACTGTTTGGGATGCCGTAGAAGTAGGTTGGACTAGGCCTGAGGCTGCAAAATCCACTTGGGATAAAGTAGCACTTGCGGCAGCTAATGCTAACAGTAAAGCATTGAATGCTATATTTTGTGGCGTTTCTCCAGATGAGTTCCACAGGATTTCTCACATAACAGTAGCCAAGGAAGCTTGGGAGATATTGGAGACCACCTATGAAGGAACAAAGAAAGTTAAGGACACAAAGCTTCAAATGTTAACCACCAAATTCAAAGAGCTTAAGATGGGAGATGAAGAGTCCTTTGATTCATTCTATGGAAAGCTCAACGAAATTGTGATTGTGAAGCTCAATCTTGGTGAGAAGATTAAGGATGCTAAGGTGGTGAGATAAATTTTGAGGTCCCTACCGGAAAGCTTCCAAGCGAAAGTTACAGCTATAGAAGAGAGTAAAGACTTGGATGAGATCAAAATCCAAGAGCTAATCGGATCTCTTCAAACATATGAGCTTGGACTGCCCTTTCATAAGACAAGTAAATCTCTTGCTCTTAAAACCATCACCGAAAGAATGAATGATTCCTCTGAAGAAGATGAAGTGGAAAAGGATGTAGTATTTCTGGCAAAGAACTTCCGAAAATTTCTAAAGATGAAGAACAGTGGGAAACCATTCAAAGGAGGGAAGTTCTCATCCTCCAAAGGTGATAGGAAGGAGTTTAAGAAGAAAGAAGGAAAGGATTCCTAGTCTCCTCAAGGCATTGTGTGTTATGAATGCAATGGCCATGGACATCTCAAGAAGGAGTGTCCCAACTATCTAAGAGGAAAGGGCAAGGCGTATGCCACAACACTTAGTGATTCAAATTCTTCAAATTTTGACTCTGAAGAGAGTTGTGATGGAGAAGGGAACTACTCCGCATTTATGACTATTGCTCATGTTGAATCTTCAGAGGATTTGAACTTGCTTGTACAAGAACTTGGGGATCATAGTGATGAAGAATCAATGGTAGTTGTCGAAGAATCTAATGCTGAAGAAGATGAAAATGTAGCCGGCCTTCAAGAGAACTACAACTCACTCCTTGAGAAATCAGGAGAGTATACAAGGATAGCCAAGGCAGTCATAAAGAAGATGAAAAAGGCAGAGGAGGACTATAAAAGTCTTCTAGCACGGTATAAGGAGGCCAGGTGTGAGATAGAAATGATGAATAGTAAGCTGACTGGAGCTTATTCAAAAATTAGATTTCTTGAGCTAGAGGTAGTGCAAGCAAATGCCAAGATAGAGAGGGTATCCACGAAAAAGCTAGATGATGTTATTTCATCTAAAAAAAATTTCTCCGACAAGTTCGGGTTGGGATATACCGGAGGGACTAGCTCATCGGCCAATATCACCAAAGAAGTGAAGTTTGTGAAGGCCAGAGAGCTAGTTATAGTTGTCTCTACTTTTGAGAAAGTAAAGGATGAAACGAAGAAGAATGTGGCTGACCAACGGGTGCTAAACAAGTCTTGTAACCAATCAGTGGTTAGAACTGAAGCCAAAGGAAGATTGCCTCCGAAATCACAAAGAAGTCCGAGAATGAACCATGTATGTCATCATTGTGGACTTCAAGGACATACAAGACCAAATTGTCATAAGCTAAGAGCATTGAATAATGCTAGGGATCAAAGGTCAAGAGGACTAAGAGATAACATAAGGAATTGGACTGTTGGGCAACCACGAAGTCAAAATGAAGATTCTGGTGTGATGGATGTAATGAAAATGATTGAGGCATTCACCACATGTTTGGCAAACTTCAACAGCAGGTTTGAAGGTCACAATTCACGTACCCAATCCTATAGGGATATCACCCCGAACGCACATGACGTGTGGGTGAAGAGGGGTACCCATGCATAATTATCTCCCATGTCCATGCATCAATACTTCCAATGCTTAGGATCATAGGTTCATGCATCATATCATGCATTGATTTCTGTTTATAGCATGTCTTCTTTTACAAATTTTTTTTTTTTTTTTTTTGTGTTATTTCAATTCTTGTTCTGTTTTTTAGTGTGTTCAAAATTCAAAAACCCATAAAAATTGAAAAATCTTCATAAAGTTTGATCGCTTGTCTTTGTGTATTTTTGAGCTTAGCTTGTTTCTATATGCACATCTATCTGTGTGGAAGAAATCTTGAAAACTATGTGTGATAGTTGTAAATAGATCTTCAAGCTTGTCATGAATGATTGGTCAATTGTCTTGATACTTGCATAGACTTGTGTCTATATCTCTTCCCACGTTATTTTTTTGTGTTTTTGAAATTGAGCTCTCCAAATGTAAATCTCAAAGTGAAAAAGAGATATTGAGCTGCAAAAGCTTGTCGCACATACTAGTATTTGACTAGGAAAAAGGGAAAGCGACTTTTATATTAAAATGTATGGTGCTCAAAAAGCCAAAGGCTAATCCTCAATGTTGAAATATCAAAAATTTCAAGCACTGATCTCAAAAAGAGATGTATTTATCCAAAAAGGATCAAATGTCATGATTTATGCAAAAGCCAAATGAAAAGCTTCTAAGGTGTGTAATCAATTTGTGGGAGGTCATATATGCGCATTTCTATAATTGAGATTGATCACTTGCCTTAGTACAAGTTGTGTATGACTTGATTGAATTGATCATTGAAACTTCACTTTGGTCTAAGGACTATTTCACTCTTGATACTCACCCACAACACACAAGACTTTGATTCAATAAATGCTTATCTCATTTGTGTGATTGTACATGTTCAAATGTGATGTGTATGCTCAAGTACTTGATGATCAAACCCAAAATGATTTTTGAGTGTTTTATTTGTTTTTGAAAGTGATTTTATACTTTCATGCTTTTAGTTTTTGTTCAAAATGCACTTTTGTGTTTTTCATCAAAAACTGGTTCAGAGGCTGTTTCGCGAGAAGCTTGTGACTTAGAGCTTCCCGCGAAATGTGCTTGAGGGAAATCAAAAGTCATATTTTTCATACAGAAACTCTCACTACTGCCTCGCGGGTATTTTGCGACTAACCTCTTCTCACGAAATGGTTTTTAGGCAAAAACTGAATTTTTTTACAATCACACAGAAACTTTCACGACTGTCTCGCGCCTAATTCACGACTAACAGCTTCTTGCGAAAGCATTTGTGCTTCAGTGGCTCTTCTCATGACTGTTTCGATACTGTCTAACCTGTGAAAAACGCATGTTTTTAGTTTTTATGTAGCAAATGTGACAGTTTTTCAAATTTTTTCACTTCCCTCGCACAAGTTTCTCGAACCCCTTTCAATCCAAATCACTATTTCATTCAAACCCCATTTTTTTAAAGCAAAATCTCTGCAAAATCTTTTCAAGGTATGTGTTTCTAACACTATTTTCATCTTTCATTTCGGATTATGCAGAATCTGTGCTTAGGGTTCTTGAAAATTGGGAATTTTTGAAAATTGGGTTGGGTTTCCTATTTTTGTGAAAAAATTTTCTTGTTCCTGATTGGGCTTAGTCCCATTTGGTGTTTGTGCATTTGTGTTGGCCCCATGTGGCATTTTGAGCATGTATTGAGGCATTTTTCCAAATGTTCATGCATTTTTCATAACTGTTGTGCATTGTTGCATGCTAGGTGCTTGACAGATTCTCTAAGTGACAGTTCTGTGTTGTTTTGGACTCAACTGAGTTCCAATCTTCTGTGTTGGTCTTGTTTGACCATTTGTATCATTCTTCTTAATCATCTTGTGTGTGCTTCACACACTTGGTTTAGCTTGTGCCTCAATGCCATGCCATGCACAACCTAGGCACCCTCTAGGCACACTATCATGCATCAGCACACGCACCCATTTGCACACACATGCACACCTACTTAACATCATGCATTGTGTCTTTGTGTTCTTAGTTTGACACTTTAGGATCCACCTTTATCCCGAGGATTTTTGCAGATAGGGATTGGACTGAGTTATTTGGAAACTTCGAAGATCTAGTTGATGAATTGGTTAAGGAATTTTATTCGAATGCAAGATACACAGGTGTAGAACTACAATGTTGGGTTCGGGGAAAAGAATTCACCATCAATTCGGATTATATTGCAAAGCTTCTTCGTATCACTCGACTTGAAAATGCAAACAGGTCTCCCTATAATGACAGACAACCAGCTGTGTCAGACATCCTTCATATTCTGGGAGAAGAACATGCAGTTTCTGCAACAGGCACCTCCATCGGAACAACGAAGTTCAACCCTGAACTGAAAACTCTCACCTTCATCATGTTCTTCAATCTATATCCATTGTCCAATACGGGGTTTATTAATCTTGGACGGGCACAGTTTTATGCAACCTTATCAATGGAACTCTGATTGACATTTGTACTCATATCTTCCAAACTATAGGAAAAACAGCTACACGATCAGCAGCAAAATTATGTCTTCCATTCTACAGTCTTGTCATGAAAATCTTGTTGAATGAAGGAGTTCGTTCGCCAAGCGATGGAAAGATTGTGGTTCGTCGTCGTCCAATATTTATGTCATCTCTTGAAAAGAGCAAAAGTCACTCTTCAACTGAAAAGAAAAAGAAAAATATGTCCACACCACCTGTGTCTCTCTCCGTTCATGAATCAGTGAATCAGTTGCTTATACTACTGAGACTACCTCTTCTCATGTCCTTGCACCACCGACTGTTGGTACACAGCCAGGTCAATCTAGTTCTCAAACTGACCGGTTCACCACCTAGGTAGAAGGTTTGCACGGGCATATGTCAGGACTTACGAATCTCATCTACTCCACCAATAACTAGGTTCAAATGCGTCTCACTGCCATTGAGACACAATTGGATGAGATTCAACACAAGTTAGAGGAGAGCCTTTAGCTATTCATGCCAAAAAGGGGGAGAGCATACTCCGTGTACAGACTGTATAGATAGGATGATAGCATATAGAAAGGGGGAGAGAACCACAAGAAAAGGAAGTGTGCATAGTGAAACGGGGAGTTCTGAAAAGATAACACACACACACACACACACATATTTAGTTATTTTGATTTAAACTGGTTTTAGTCTTAATAGCCGTTTTCATTTACAGTTCTCTGTTACTGCTTTTTGTTTAAAGCTTTGATACTCTGTTTTTTATTTCATTTTATTATTAGTAGTTTTTGACTTTCTCAATGCTTGTGTAGCATTCTCTGTGTACTTCTAGATATTGCTAATATGTCTTAAGTACTTCACACTTGTGTCTTTAGTAGGATTGTTCCTAGATGCATATATACTTCATGTATTTTGCATTGGTTGTGTGATTGGACATGCAAGTAATCATAAGTGATTGCTTTGTTGTACATGTCCGGATGAACATTTACTTGTTATATGTTCATTGGAGTCATTCTTTAATGACTGCCCTTATTTGATCAAGTGTTTGTTTGCATGATATCTATTGTTTACATAGTTGATCACACTATACTTGCTCTTGTTCATACCTTGTGTTCAACTTGTCATAAGCTTAATGAAAGTTTTGTTTATGTGCGAGTGTTTTAGGTTACAGGTATAAACTGCAAGTGCTTCATAGTTTCTAGATTAGGTGTGAGTGAGTTTTGCCATTGTTCCCAAACTCATGTTTAAGTCTAGAGTTTGTTGTTAGGGGTTTTGTCACGGAATAGCCAAAGGGGGACATTGTAAAGCTGTGATTTACAAATTTGTATTTTGTTGGCTTTTATTCGGTACCAAATTTTATTGTAATTTTATTCAATATTTTGTACCTTGTATTTGTTGTGGGAATTTATTGTAAGGGTTGTGTGATAGTGAGAGAGAGTGTGAAGACTCAAGCTATTGAAGAATGAAGTGTTTCTACGGGTAGCTCACGACTTAGCATCCTACGAAGTAACTCATGTGCTCTGCACATGCTGGAATGCGAAGAGTCAGGCTAGATGGAGACAGTTGTGTCTCGTGAGTATCTCGCAGGTAAGGCCTTCTCGCAAGACACCCGTGAGACATTCTGTTCTGCTAGCCTATCCATTCTGATACACACTTTCTGTGCCTACACTATTTATACCCACATTACCCACAAATTCTTGAGAGAGCTTCTGAGAGAAAACCCTAGCTAAAACACTTAACAGTTAGAAATTGTTAATCCAACAATTCTCTACACCTTTGTTTGTGGTTTTTCCTCATCTCCTACCCCTCCATTTCCATACCATTGAAAGGTCAATAGCCCAAACACTTACCACACCTTTTGAGAGTGTCTAGTGAGGTTTTGGTGCTGCTGGGAAACATCGGAAGAAGCCAAAGATGGCAGATGCAACATGGAGCTTGTTGCGAGATTCGGAGAGCTAGACAAGACACGGTTCCAAGAAGCCTTGTTGGAGTAGGAGCTTGGAGGGCTTAGGTACAGAGGGTAGATTAGGCTTGGAGGGTCTCTTGCTTACCCATGTATCCTAGCTGATTGTCTAGTGGATTGACTTCCGCTTGGAGGGTGGCGGAGAGGTTTTTCGCTGAGCTCTTCAGTTTCCTCTTCGATAACACGTCTCGGTGTTATCTGTGTTTGCATCTCTCTTCCCTACTCTTGTTCATTTTATTTTACTGCTGTGTTGCTTTAAAGATGGATTAGAGTAGCTCTCTTGCATGTTTGCTTGAGTTTACACTATTCCGCACTTAGTATTAAGTTAGTGTAAAAACAACCAAGCCGTAATTTGAATTGGGGGTCTAAACAAGCTCTAGTGTTTTCACACATTTCGAGCTTTCACTTTGTTTCCATAATAGAGCTTTCTACATCAACTATTTTTGATGCTCAGTTTGTAGTTATAATGGCGAAAATAATCTTTATTCCATCCTTTCAAGGCCTCTCTTGCGCTTTGTATTTTCCTACACGATATCTTACATTATATATTTAGGCATTAAAAAAAAGTATATTTATAAGTATACAGAATGGGATGGGCTTGAAAGGGTTTGCGGGGTCTGCTATCAAAAGCTGGAGTTCATGAGTTAGGAATTTAGGAATAGTTTTATTTGGGTGAAATGGTATGGAATAAATAGCTGAGTTTTGTGTTTTAATTTTTGGGCAAAACTACATCGTTTAAGGGATGATTTGATTTGGCAAAAGATAAAAACATGTCAACACAATGACGTGTCATTTAACAGCCAAAACTAATTAAGGATGTATTTTTGCTAATGGAACCAAACTTCAAGGTGTAAAATTAAAATTTTCAAACTTCAGGGTGTAAAATTCAAGCAACCCCAAACTTCAGGAGTGTACTTTGCAATTTACCCTTTATTCTTTTGTTAACAACTAGTATATCACAATATATACAACTAAATAAACGGATATCATATTATTTATTTATAAATAAAATAAAATAAAAAGATAAAGGCATAGCTGTAACAGGGGCAGAGCCACGGAGGTACATATAGCCTTGGCGGGCCATACCCCACCCCCACCCCCCCAAAAAAACTTTTTAAATCCTCTTATAGTGTTGTATAAAAATAAATTAGGCCCCTACAAATTATAATGATTGGTCCCTCCAAAAAATTTTACAGAACCTTCTTGCTGTCAATGGAATAAAATTGGTCTAGCATAGTTGGATAGGCCACCTAATACACGAGTCTAGACTACTTTTAAATCAATTTAAATATATATCTATATATATCTAAAAGCTGAGACGTAGCATTTAACGTTCCTATGCTCCTATTAAGCCACCTCATTAGCCACATTATACTCTTTTTCTTTTTCTTTTTAAATCATTTTTCTCTTTATGATTTTTTTATTTATTTTTATATAAAATAATTAAATACAGATCATGGACAAACATTATTATTCATTAGATACAAATATTTGACCATTCAACTACCCAAATTGATTTCAACTTTTAGTTTTCTTCTTTCTAATTTTAAGTAATTGTTGAAATTGAATAATTCATTATCTTTTTAGTGGATCAAATTAACATTTCAAGTATCCAAACCAAACTTTAGCACCCAAATCTCCAGCCCAGAGATGTCTTAAGTGTCTCTTCGTTTATCAACCGTTACAGTGTTTCCTCCTCCAAAATTTCAGTTTTTCACAACCTTATCTTTCTCTCACTCATACATTGATTATTTATTTAAGTTTTACAATGTTATATATCATATACCAATGCACATTTTAGATATAATCACCCATCATCTACAACAAAAAATTTAGCACAATACTAATTGTTTTCCATATTTTTCAATCAAGCTTTAGTTTTAACCATTTTGAGAAGACATCAAGCATTAAGTGTCTCTTCATTTATCTACCGTAATAGTGTTTTCTCTTCCAAAATTTTGGTTTTTCACAACCTTATCTCTCTCTCTCACTCATACATTGATTATTTATTTAAGTTTTACAATGTTATATATACCAATGCACATTTTAGATACAATCACCTGTCATCTACAACAAAAAAATTAGCATAATACTACTTATTCTTCATATTTTTCAATCAAGTTTTAGTTTTCACCATTTTGAGAAGACATGAATTATTTTTGTCAGAAACTTTCAAAGTTAAGGCAACAATAGGAAGACCATTGAGGTAAACAAAATGCACAATCATAAATGTTGTCTTTTTTTCTTTCTTTTTTTCTCTTTTTCGTTTTCCTTTCTTTTTAGTATTCTTGCATTTTTTAAAGTGATTTTATTGTTTTCCTTTCCAAAATTTTCAATGATATTGACTTTTGTTATTTTTAATTGACTTAGAATTGTTAATGCAATTTTATTTGGCCAATCATTGTTGTGGAAATTCCTAATGTTGATATGAAACATGATGATGTCGAAAATCGTCAGTAAGCTGCACGGTCCTCACGTGCCCTGGAAAAAATCTACACAAAAGAAGAAGAAGAAGAAAAACCCTATAGAGGGTACCGTCGTGCTACTTGCCAAAGACCCTCCGAAGGTTAAATTAGAGAACTTTCACAACTCTAAAGTGTCATAGATGAGGTAAATTATGTGTACCTTGATTTGTGATTGCTTTGGGGTTTCTATAGTAGTGTAGATTTGACCTGTGTTTCTTGGTGGAGAAGATCTTTCCTTGTAGAGAAGATCCTCCTTAATATACACACTTTGCGGGATCCTTTCCTTGTAGAGATCCCTTTGATTAGGGTTGATCGTGAGATGCAAGATATTTCCTTACATAGATATTCGTGGGGGTCAAGTTAAGCCAGGCTGGACCCATCGGCCCTTTAACTCCGTCGACTTATTCATATCCGTCTGTCACCTACTCTGTTCAATAATTCCCGTCAGCCTATGGAGACACCTGTCAGGTATTGGTGAGGTCGTCGGTTTATGATGCCATCACTTTCTCCATTTCGTACATACACATGAAGCTGATAGCCCATAGGAACCGTTGGCTTCCTTGCGCATCACGAATTTATTTGCAAAAACACCCTTATCAAAACATATTGATAATGAACCTTTTTTGTGCTTATTTTAAGAGTGTCAAAAAGTACTATTCAGTGTAGTAATTTTGTTATTATTGCATCCCATGTATTTGGTAAAGTCTCTATTAGAAATCTTAAACATCTTTCTCAAATCTGTTTCTGATTTTTTTTTTTTTTTTTGGTTCATTCTATTACAAATAATAGGCATCTCCACCATCCCCCCTCCACACCATCACCATCTCCTCTCTCTCTCTCTCTCTCTCTCTCTCTCTCTCTCTCTCTCTCTCTCTCTCTCTCTATATATATATATATATAATCAGGTGTTCAAACTAAGAATTCTCATGTATTACTCTTTAAAGATTTTATTAGATATATAAATTGTACTTTTGGTTTATGAAACATGATTTTTATATAATTATATCTAGACTATACTGCAATGTCATGATGGATGGATTGGTCTTATAGTACTATAAAATCTAAGTAATCATGGGGTTTATGAATTTGAAGAGTTATATATTGCGGGATTTGTTCATAGTACTATAGGCATCTCCACCATCCCCCCTCCACACCATCTACATCTCTCTCTCTCTCTCTCTCTCTCTATATATATATATATATATATATATAATCGGGTGTTCAAAATAAGAATTCTCATGTGTTACTCTTTAAAGATTTTATTAGATATATAGATTGTACTTTTGGTTTATGAAACATGATCAACAAAACATGATTTTTATATAATTATATCTAGACTATACTGCAATGTCATGATGGATGGATTGGTCTTATAGTACTATAAAATCTAAGTAATTATGGGGTTTGTAAATTTGAAGAGTTATATATTGCGGGATTTTTTCATATGATGAAATAAGGTTTGCTCTTTGCATTTTATTTTATTTTATATTTCCACTTTATGATATATGATTTATTGATTATGATATATTGCATAGTTATCTTTATATAATTTTTCACTTAGTTTCAATTGTATGGAAGAAAGAGACATGGATCTATGTTTTGGAGAAAAATATACCTATAAGTGTTGAATCGCATACATCTGTATAGTAATAAACAAAATTTACATTGTTAGAATTTGGTCTAATAGTTCTCACATAGTAAATTTTTTTTATAAGAAAATTATTGCATTGTATTTTCATACATCTTACTATTTATAATACCCAACTACAAAATATATTTAATTTGTTAGTTGTTACACCACAAAAAAACTTCTAATATAAAACATAATTTCAAATAACACATATTGACTTTTAGCAATATACAATCTAATATATTAATTCAATAATTATCCAATAAAACATTTTCATATCAAATTTTCCTGCACATCACACGAGTCTGGGACTAGTATATCTAAAAGCTGAAGCGTAGAGTTTAATGTTGTTGTGCGTTCCTATTGAGCCATATTACTGCCACATCATCAACCTATTTTCAGTATTTTCTCTATCTTTTTATTATTTTTCTTCTTATTAATTTGTCACTTTACAAATACACCTTCTCCAATGTTTACTTACTTTTACCTTTTTATCTTCCTAGTGCTCTATACCTTAACCTTACAATTTCTCCATCCCTTCATCTTCCTTTTATTTTGACTCTTCTTCTCCTCAATTTTTTTAATATAAAAATTTGTTATTTTTTATTCCATTCAATCCATATTTTGCTCACACAAAAAGGTGAATACTCTCTCTCTCTATCTCTCTCTCTCTCTCTCTCTCTCTCTCTCTCTCTATATATATATATATATATTCTTTCTTTTGGTGGACATTTAATTCTTTACATTGATGAATTTTTATGTTTAACTCTACTTTAGGTTGATATGATTTGGTTATATTTTGATTTTTAATTTTTAAAATTTTATTTCCTTTGTTTGTTACATGTTATCCTATGAAATTGCAGAATGATTTATTGTTATTTTATTACATAGCATGACTTGGATAATTTGGTATTTACAACTATACATTTTCTTTTGAATATTCTTCTACTCATCTTCTTTTATATAATTTTTTATTTGTCTCACATTCTCTTCCAAAAAAAAAAGGTGATTTCTCTCTCTCTCTTATTAATTCTTTCTTGCAACTCTATTTTAGATTGATTTTTTTTTTTTTTTTTGGTCTCTACTTTTGGATGATACACTTTGGTGGTGTGTTTTTTGAGCTATTTATCACATATACTCTCTATCCCTCTTATAATTTTGGTTTGAGTTAATATTTAGATATTTTTGAAGTGAGATGATTATGTATTTGAATGTCTCTATAAATTATTTGAGTAATATCAATTGTAAATATGTGATGAGATTTGATTATCATGATAATTTTTTTAACAGAATGAGAAGTTCAAATAAGTAATTTTGGAAATTAAAAATTTTAGTTGTAGAAAGAAAAAAAAAAAAAAAACACTATACAAAAGTTTGAATAATATAGATCACTTGAAAAAAGACATATATATCTTTTACGTCAAAAAATAATAATAATAATGGAATAATATCAATCAAATGCACCTAAGTTTTTTTTTTTTTTTTTTTGAAAAGAAAAAAAAAACTCAAAATAGTAGAGTAATATATTTGTAGAGATGGAGAGGTGAAAAATAATTTTAGAAATAATATCTCCAATACGTTTTATAGAATAAATCATACGTTATACCATGTTACAAAATATTTGTATCTCCAATAAGATGACTAGTTATAATAAAAGAGAGAGTAACCAGGTGGCCCACCTACTTGTAGAACATGCCAAGAACCTGGAGTTTCCAAGCTATTGAATAGAAAATAGTCTCTGGTTTAGAGTTCCAATAAGTTATGAATATTCATCATCTTCACAAATCACATTTCATGCTAATTTTTTTTACTGTTGTTTTGCTTAGTTTTCTCTTTACTCTGATTTTGGATAATGACTTTCCTGTTAAAAAAATGTCATAGAGATTTGTTCATTGTTAGTTTTTATGTTATTTCCCTTTAAAATATAACAATGACTAGATTTAGTCATTTACAATTCCAATATTTAGTTAGTTTCTCAAGTGGACTCCACCCAAACAATACACACAGTTTTTCCAAAATCTTATGAATCCCTAATCTCCAGGTGTCTTTCTTTTCATTTTTTCTATGAATAGAAAACGGACGTTGTTCCTATTGTTTTCAATTTTTAAATGCAACGCGCGTTGCTCGAATTGGTGTGTTTTTATTTTCATTCTTAACCTTAAAATTCATTTATTCAGGTCCCATCATCATCATTTTTTCACAAAATTTGATCCTTTTCTCATATTTCCCAAAAAAAATTCCTTATATGTTTTTCTCTCATTATCATCATCTCATTTTTATATATTTTTAGTTGATTTTTTGTTTTCCTTTTGAATCTAGGTGCCTTATAAGTTGTACCAACGTTGATATGTTTCTACAACATAATTTAGGTTGCACTAGAGATAAGAAATATTCTTAAGTCTTAACCCCCTCCCAAATTTAAAAAGGGGAAAATTGTTAAGAATTTCACTATGAAAATGATAATGAATGGAATTTATTTTATGAATGGTCATCATCAAGCACAATTCTAATAGGAGATGCTAAGGCTTAAAAAAAAATCTTTTATATGTTTATAGCAAATTGAACAATTTTTTAATCTTATTTGAGTTTTAAAATATTATAAAATGTTAAATTTGACTATTTTATATAAAATATAATTATTGTATTAATTATGAGTAATGACTAGCATATAAATATATAATTCAGCCCCCCCAGTGGAAAAAATCCTAGCTACACCATGATGTTGAACCCGAAACAAATATTTTACTTGAAAATTTTTTTTTTGAGAAGGGTGTGGACCGAATAAAAGTGGCCCACTACCAAACTTCCACGTATAAAGTGAAGGGCTATAACCTAAAGGCTAAAGCTTGAAGGTAGTGCAACATCACTAAGAAAAATTTTAGAACCACTAAAAGCATTTGTATCAGTTTGTGCAAAAAAATTTGTCTATTTTAGTAGAAAAGTCTACTTTTTATATTTTGCATACTTACTTTTCAAGACACCTCACATCAGAATATCTATTTTACACTACATTTCATTAAAATGTCAATTTTTCTTGATTTTTTTAATTGTCCTTTATCCACGATGTCAACGCCCAGCCTCAATCGGGGTGAAAAACCACTGTTTGCAAGCCTTCGTTCGATCACCTGCCGTGGCGCCGCTCCCACTCGAACGGGGATCCCATTGGAGGGCCCCCTTTCTCTCTTAAAATGGTGTATGTGCATGTGTAGTGTGTGGCATGGTTCGCATGGGGCTTCAGGTGCTCTCCCTCTCGATGGAGGGAGGTAGGTCTACCTTTGCCATTTGTGGTAGGAATCTAGGCCAAATTTTAAGGGTTTACCAAAGGTAAGTGGAGTCGCCACCAATCATTGGGTTTTTCTAAGGTGTGATTGGTCACTTGTTTCTAGTTGATTTTATTACCAATCCTAGGTTAAGAAAAATGGCATTTTTCCTAATCTAATGTGGATGGCAAAAAAAAATCTTGATTCTTAGAGGTCCATTTAGATAGAACTTATTTTACTGAAACTGAAAACTGAAAACACTGTAGTAAAATAATTTTTAAATGTGTGAATAGTGTCTTGGGACTTTAATGAAAAAGTTGCTGAAAAGTGAAGTTTGTGGGACCCATGAACAGTGCACTGTTCACTGCTGACTTGGTCAACAACTGCAAAAAAAAAAAAAAAAAAAAAAAAAAAAAAAAAAAAAAAAGGGAAAACGCAAACTTAAAACGTAGACTTGGATCTAAACCCACACTAGGTCCAAAAGTTTGGTTACGTGTGAGGAAGGTGTTAGGCACCCCACAACGCCTTTCTAAGGATAGTCCTTTATTTTGATAAAACCTTAATTTTCGGAGATTGGCAAATAAAAACATGATTTTGGGGATTAGCTTTTAGGGCTTTGCATGCATGGGGGCTTCGAAGTTTAGCTTTTGAATAGGTGTGGTCCCAATGTACGCTTTCCTAAGGCATTCAAGCAAAGTGCCTGATTTCCACGACAAAAATCTGGCGACATGTCACCTTGCTTTCACAGCGGAAATTAGACATCGCTTGCCTTAAATGACATGGACTGTGACAATCACACCGGGAGGGGTGAGCAGGTATATATATATATACATACATCATACATAATGCAAGCACACTGAGGGAGAAAGTAAATTCCTACATCCCTAAAGCATGGCCCAAAATAAAGGTGCAGGAAAATTAATAGGGGTCGCCATACTTTAGAGATAAGGAAGAATGATACACAGCATGATATACCTAGTACAATTCATCTAAGAGAGAAAGGGAGGAGGAAGGAAGGGGTTTTAAAAAGTTTTAAACTAAAGGGGAGAGGCTAAACTCCTAAATCTACTGAACAAAGCCGCTTGGATGATATCTATATGCTTGCATCCTTGCCCTTTTTGCTTGTGCCCAGGAGACCATGCCCTAGCTTCATGCATCATCGCTCCATTTGTGTACATGCGAAGGCAAGAACAAGAAATCAGCAGACAAGCAATGGAAAGAAAGAGATGCGTAGAGTATATGAAAGAGGCATAAATCATATAAGCATGGTAGACATGGCAAGCAAAGAAACAAGAAAGCAAGCAAACAGGCGAGAAGGCAAACAAGCAAGAAAGTAAACAGAAGGTGGTGTCCACGAGGGACAAATGTAGGTTTGGATCGGGTATCCATAGCTTCATTGTGTTGAAGTATGGGCAACACACTAGCAAGCAAGACTCATGCATGGGCATGTAAGCAAGCGTGTAAAGATGCATATAAAGCCAACGGATGGCACAAACAAGCATGGTAAGCATATCATCGCACAGAGCGGAAAAGGGAAAAGGTGTGCACAAAGCAACTAGCATCACAGCAATGCATCTCGAATGGTTACATCCAACAAGGCCTCATGGGCGTCGAATTTAACCACATAACCATAAACCTGCTTAGAGGCATCAAATGTGGTAAAGCCTAAAACCAGAAAGGCTAACACAAGCATAAAGCATAGAAACAAGCATAGACATGAAAATAGGGTGATCCAAACCCTTTGATATGGCCCTTGGCGTATGGACGATGACAAAAACCATAGGATCTAGATCGGATCTGAACCAATAGGCCAAAACACAAGAAAGAAAGACAAAGCAACAATAGGGCTAT
Organism: Quercus lobata; assembly: GCF_001633185.2. Taxonomy (NCBI): domain Eukaryota; kingdom Viridiplantae; phylum Streptophyta; class Magnoliopsida; order Fagales; family Fagaceae; genus Quercus; species Quercus lobata. The sequence continues at coordinate 47,622,450 of NC_044908.1, read as the reverse complement.
GATCGATGCAAAACTGCAAGTGCACAGTATCATAGTTTTATAGTAAAGTGATGAGAAGAATATCATCCTCAGGGATTGGTAACTTACTTTTGACAAATACCAAAATTATGCTAATCTCGATCTTATCTAGAGAAGTCACTAAGGTTTTTGTAATTGGAATTTAAAATAAAATCAGATTAAAGAAAACACGCAAAGGAAAAAGGAGATGTTGCTCAAAAATCAATTTGATGGGAAGAAAACTTCTAGGAAATCGATTTCACCTAATTCCTCACTATGCTTTACTCATCTAGCTAATTGAATTTAATTCTCTCTGTTTGTTAGCAATCTCCAAACTCTTCCAAAAGTCTCTTTCAACAGTCAATTGGAAACATTCTTGTTCATCAATTTACACAAGAGTATGCAATTTAATACTACATAGGTTCATACAAGTCTTTCGATCTCTATATTTACCTATGCTGAAATATTTAAGATCTATCCTATAATTCCCTCTTTCGACAGCAAATCACAAGATTAAAATCATCTAA